>NC_089840.1:138173790-138473790 GCF_035609145.1 Eleutherodactylus coqui | reverse complement strand
TAAAATCCCTATATGTTTTCTATTTTTAAGACCGTATAATTCACGTAATTCATTACAAGTTTCTTATTTCATCAGCATCTGTCTTTCTTCTATAACCTTGAATTTTATCTCTCTATGAAACAGATTTTAGAAAGCGGCCAGAACATTCAGACTTTACACAACATTAATCATTAGTAATTATAAGAGGTATATTTCTATGCACGGACTATCAAACACAGACGGCAGGGGAATAGTTAAACACATAGAAAAGACAACATGCTAAGTGCTTCTGACAGCGCAGAATTTTTAACCCTTGTATTCTTAAAAGCCCCCACCGACGTGAGTGGGGTATAACTTTCTTACACTTGTATGACGGAGACTAAAACATACAACAAAGATTAGATTACATAACATCAAGACATAAAAGACAAACAATAATGGTTATTTGTCACATAATTGTCCACAGATTCTGCATGAACTTGCTTTATGTCCCAAAGGAACACAGACTATAAAAGGATTCCCTTTCTCTGATAACTGCCGTATCTACACTTGCCTCAATCCATCTGTCTAACATACTTTTATCCAACCTTTGACTATCTCTGAATCTTTCCCAAACTTGTTGATCTAAGATTCCCAAAATTCTAAACACCTGCTTTTCTCAACAACTTACTACATTCTCTCCCCACAGCTAACTTGCTTTCTCTGTCGTTTGCTATTTCTCTAGCTGTTTTCCATATTGTCTGTTCTTTTTTTTTTTTTCTAAGCCGGCGTCTCTGATATCTTTCATGTCATTTCTCCCGTACTATTGCCAGAACTCATAGTTAAAGGTTCCCGTCTTTTTAAGTCCTATCTGTCTATATATTTTATAGGCTTGACAACAAATGTCTTTCCCTTCCCCTTCTCTCATGGACTTACCTTTTGATTTACCACTATCACACAGTGTAAGGATGCACACAGCTTCCTCTGGTAAATCTGGCGGTCACACAGACCTTTTAGTCCCTTCTGCCAGGTCCGCGGCTGGCAGGACACTTATTTGCACTATGGACTTGTTCCTCTGTTTTTACCTCAATCACGCAGTCTAAGGATGCACACAGCTTCCTTCGGGTAAATCAGGCCAGTCCCTTCTGCCAGGTCCGCAGCTGGCAGGACACTTATTTGCAAAATCTTTACTTCTTATGGGCATAAGGGGACACGGCTTGCCTTGCTGGGTGGCTTTAGTAATTTTGTCTTTTACAAATTACAGCTAACATTATGAGTACAGCAGTTAAAGCAAGAATAAAAGCAATAATTTCTACAGCACACAGCAGACAGCATGGCAATGTACACACAAGGGTTCTTCCGTCTAGCACGGTTACTAAGAACACCGTAAATAACAGGCAGAAGCATCCTATATAACATGCAGCGACTCACCTCCTGTCAACACGGGACTGAAGTCAGGGGAGCCCAGAGCTGGAGTGGTAAGTCAAGGGCTTACCTTACACCGGTGCTTTGTAGATCTGGGGTCCCGTGGCCTCTGGTCCGGCTGGTCGGCAGGTAGGGTCGTCAGGTATCGGCTGCAGGTAAGGAGTTAGCTTCTGCCCCACGTTGCAGCGCCAAGTAATGTTAGGGGGGTCTTTGATCAGACCGTTCAGCTGATGCTGTCTGCTTCCGAATTAGTCTTAGATCAAGTGAGTATACTCTGAGGAGTTCAGTGGACACCACACCGTATGTAGTTAACCAAAGAAATGCCTGTTTATTGTACAATGTACTCAATCTTTATACGGTTCTGCGAAGCGAGTGGCTTTATGCCAGATACAATTAAAATTAATAAGCACATATATTGATTTAAAATATCTCGGCCTCCTATCAGTATGTCCTCCTCTGTGCAGGTGTTAATCGGGAGGTACATTCCTGTAAGCTTGTTAGTAAGTTTCAACTAGAATTATTTAAAGATAAGAACAGCACAGAAACCTTGCGGTAATCCAATTAATATTTCCAGGTGGATCATTCTAACTGAAATCTAGTGAAAGTTGAAATTAATACAAATATATATATGTATTATAGCAGACAAGCAAAGAGACAAAATGGAGTCTTTGTAGTCCATTTTTAAAGCGTCAGCCCTTACACGTATTTGTGGTTAAGCTTAAACCTTTAGCAGAAGAAGATGCAGATTAGAAACACATAATTATTCTGTGAAATACACTTATCTTTCTCTTTGGAAAAGCATAAACCAGAATTAACCCCTCACACCCCCTTCCCTTGTTGTCTTTTTATTGATCAACATTTTAAACTTAACCAAATAACTCTCAACTAAATATAACTATCCCTTAACCCCTTATCCCCCTCTAGCGACCCCCTCCCCTTCACGGTCAGTCACGTTACCTTTAGAGCTCCTAGCTGGTTCATGTCATCGTGGCTGTAGTACCAATTTGTATTGGTAAACTGGCACATGTGCTCCATGATTTCACTATGACTAAGGAATTTTTTCATGAACACCACTCCCCTTTTTGAAAAATGTTGGGGTTTGAGATTCTACACAACGCTCAATCTCAATTTTCTCTAATTTCAGGGGGTGTTTTAGCTGTTGCATGACATCAATTATCCCTGGGGGGTTGGGTAGCAGCCAGTTGTTCAACAGGCACCGCTTTCTAATCAGGAGTATGGTATGGGTCATATTAACTTTTCTTGTCTGCTCTGGTAATTGGTGAAATATAAAGGATTGTGGTGTTAGTTGTAGGCTTTGCCCCCCTATGTCTTGCACCAGTTTTTGAATCTCAACCCAATATCTATTAATCTTTGGGCGTTGTCAAATGCCATTTAAGAAATTAGATTTAGGCATGGTACATCTAGGGCAAGCCTGCAACCTTGCCGGGCTATTGGGGTTCTGCGGTTTATCAAACCCATAGATTGCTCCATGGATTATCTTAAAGTATGTTTCCCGTCATCGTTCATTTGATATCACCTTTCTCACCGAATTCCAACTCGTGACCATTTTTTTAATAAGCTAGAGCTGTTTTCCGTCACCCACCACTCTCTAAATTTGCTGTATAAAACAAAAATCGAGTACTTATGCGAAAGGTTAACTAGAGTATCAATAGGGTTAAATATTGCCTCCTTTGCTATGTCGGTTAGTCTCTTTCTTAAGAAATGTAACGCAGGTAAATTGTGTTCTTCACACAACTCCCTAAAAGTCTTATATCTAGGGGCTCCTGGGTGTAAAAGGTGTTGGACTCTTGATATACCCTTCTGTCGCCACATTTTGAACACTTTATTTTCCTGCCCTTCTTTAAATTCTGGGTGATTCCACAAATCCATATGTTTGGAGATTTTAAATGGCAGATCATAGTCCTACAGGCTATCTTCCAGACAGCTATGGTGTCTCTAGCCATAATAGAATGCTTGCTTTCAGTAGTAAGATTAGAAAAACCTGTTTGCAAGAGGGCATTTAAGCTGAATGGGTGGAATAATTCTGCTTCCAAGTCATTATTAGAAAAATCATTAGATCCCCTTATCTGGTGCAGAGAGTGTTGCATAAGGCTAGCAATGTTATATATACGGATATCTGGGAAATTTATCCTGCCTCCACTCTTAGGGAGCATTAACTTTTTCAAGGCAATGCGTGGTTGTATACCGGGACCTCACAAAGGTCGTGAATGCCATATGTAATTTCCTCAAATCGCACCTTTGTAATACGCACCTTTTCTTTTACAACAATACCTCATAGAAGAGGTATTGTCTGCAGCGGGTAGAGGAGCCTTGGGAAGCTGACCATTTTAATTAAGTGGCATCTGCCCAAGAGAGAGAGCGGAAGGCTGCCCAATTTATCCAATTCTTTAGTTATCTTCAGTGTCAATGGGGGATAATTTAGAGAGTAAAGAGATTCTGGTCTCTTACCTATGTATCTTCCTGAGTACTTAATACTATTCTTGACTATATTGACATGAGAACTTTTGAGATCTATGCCAGTAAGTTTGCCCCAGGGGGATATATCCAACATTTTACATTTAGTAGTGTTTACTTTGAAGCCTGATTTTTTTCCCAAGAGCTTCTAATATCGCAAAAACCCGTGGCAAATCAGCGTACGGTCTGCCAAGTGCAATCAGAATATCATCCGCAAATAGTATTGTCTTGACTGTCTTGCCCCGGTTCTTGATACCTTCAATCTCTGTAGTCCCTTCTAATAGTCTTGCCAATGGTTCTATTCCAAGATTGAATAAAAGTGGGAAAAGCGGGCATCCCTGCCTGGTACCTTTCTGTAGGGGAAATCTTAGAGAGAGAAAGCCTAATGTGTAAATTTGTGCCTGAGAGGAGGAGTAAAGATTCCATAAATAGGAACAGAAGGGGCCCATAAAGCCCATTCTGTCCATTATCTTTTAGTCGCCTCCACGAGACATTATCAAAGGCCTTTTCCGCGTCTATTGCGAGAAGAGCCGGAGAAAGATGGGCAGAAGGGTTTAATTTAATGTCATCAAGCACTGTCAAGATTTTCCGAATGTTTACGATGGCCGAGCGTCCTTTTGTAAAGCCAGTTTGTAATGGGGAAATTAATTGGGGCATGAAATTGGCAAGGCGGTTTGCCATAATTTTTGCCATCAGCTTTAAGTCGATATTAATTAAGAAGATTGGCCGATATGATTTTGCGTCCCTAGGATTTTTTCAGGGCATAGGTAGCAGTTTAATATGGGCTGTATTCATGTTGGAGGGAATGGGACTATATCTCATATACCCATTAAACAGGGTTTCAAGTAACGGGGCGGTTGGATCTTTTAATATCTTGAAGAATTCACCTGTATACCCATCTGGTCCCAGGGCCTTATTATTTCCCAAGCTTTTAATACATTCCGTAATTTCCATTTGAGGTATGGTGGAATTTAGTTCTGTATTTTGTTCCTCTGTCAGCGAGGGCCAGGATATGTCTGAAAAACATGTCATCTACCTCCTCTGAACTCGATTGTGACTGCGAGTAGAATTTCGAGTAAAACTGGAACAATAAGTCATTAATTTCTTGGGGATGGGACTGCAGTTTTCCTAACATATCTTTCCAGCCTACAATATTAGATCTCTGGAAGCGTCCTCTTGCCAAATTAGCCATTAATTTTTCCTGCTTTGTTAATAAATTTTTAAAAGTCTTGCTTCCTTTCACAAGTATAGTAGTTATTCCCTTTTGTGAAGCCAAGCTTCATAGAACTCCTTTGCTGTTGTCCATTTCTGCTTGTTATGGTCATTTGGACTAATCTAGAACTTTGTATAAGCCTCACGTAATTGTTCATTACAATGACTTTTTTTATCTTTATTGTTTCTTTTTAAGGCAATCACTTATGCAATTATCCTGCCTCGGATTACAGCTTTGGCTGCGTCCTATAGTACCTGGGTTGTGCGATGCGCTTTTAACATTAGAAAGTTCTATTGACATTCGCGTTAAAAAAATGCAGCCATTTCACGATCGCAAGCGTGAAGGCACCCTTACATCAAAATGTCCATCATTTGTCCCTGCAGGAGATAAGCAGCTGCCAGCCCTGTCTAGCAGCAGTTTCCCTTTTCCCCATTTGATATAACCATGTTCAGTATGCCTAGCCAGGTGTGCAAATCTAGACTGGAGTAGGATGAAATAACTGCTGGCCCAGTTGTATAGCTTTAGATCATTTCATCTCAAGGCTCCCTACTTTTACCCAAAATCCTTCTTTGCTTTGCTCTTCAAACATCCCTCAAACCGCTCAGCAGATCTGGATTACTGCACCCCCTCTACTGCTGCAGAGATATTACTATGCACCAGGTACATTGTGCTGTGGTTTGTATGGACTTGCACAGTAAGGTGATGTAGTATATGAGCTCCGCTAACAGACTCATAGATTGCCAATGATGATCATCAGCAAATTGCAGAATTATGAATGCAGCTTGGGAATATAAGGGACCTTTCACACGGAACGGAATTACCCGCAGGACACCCTGTAAGCCGTGGTAAATGCCACAATCTAAATGCGAATTTTGGTGTGGAATTCCACAGCTACAGATTTGGCTGCAGAACCAGAACCAAGAATATAGAGAAGAAATATGGTTCTTGGTCCTGGTGCTGCAGTTATTTTTTGGGCTTTGTTCTGGTGTTGTATACAATGTTGGATACGCTACCCATAAAAAAGTGATACGCAGTGAAATAGAACATGCTGCGATTTTTTTTCAGGTGAGTGCCTACACACAGTGTTTACACGCTAATGTGAATGGACCAATGAAAATCCATGTACTGTCGTTAACTCCATTCACAGCGTATCACCCATTGCTTGTGGAATACACTGTGAAATCACGGCCATATGAATGAGATATAAGTGTTGCTTCACACACTGCATTTTTTTGAAAACACTTGCAGATTTTGATGCAGTTTCTTGAGCCAAGGCCAGAAGTGGAGCCAACAGAAAGAAGTACAAGTGCTTTCTTTATCATTCGCATTCTTATTTAATCCATTTCTGGTTCAAAAAAACTGCAGCAATATTTGCAAGTGCATTTATTTAGTAAATGCTGGTGCTTATTAGGAAATGCTTATTATAAATGCTTTGTGATGATTATAATCATCATTATTGCTGAGATTTGATTACCAATATGTGCTATGCAGCGTGTTTATGTAACAGTCTCTGTCATTGCCTGTGTGGAGGACATGGTATGATGGCCTCGTACTCAGAGCCGATGACCATTGGAAAGCATGCATCATTAACTCATTTTTCTGGGCAGGCCATGTGTTTCTGTTGGATGAATGGAAGGATGTGTTGCCCTGTAGGGCCTGCCTTGGTATAAAAGGTGGGATGCGGTATGCAAGTTTTCTTTTTGTGCTGCAGCGGTGGTCAAGTGCACAGTTAAGATTGAATGGTCGGTTTAAGGTTGACTGTGGCTGAGTCATGAGCCATAAGAGAAACCCTGGAAGCCTGTTGAGAGGTTGGGTGCAGCTTAAGCATGTGAGGTGCAAGTCTTTACATTATAAAGACTATGAGAGTGTAGAATTGAGAGCCTTGAGGAGTGTCGGCAAAGTCACACCAGAGTAACTAAGAAGCTGTTAGGAGCCAAAGAGCCTGTCAGTATATAAAAAATCTGAGACTAGATTCTGTAAGGGTCAACAGGCTGAGACACGGTTGCTGCTGAGTAGTAAAGCCAGCATTGCCAAAGTACTTGAAACTTTGTTGCTATATTATGAAACCATGTGCCAAGTTAAAGTGACTGTATACAAACTCAGCTGCTAGGTAAAGGCTGTAATCATTTACTGCAATAAGAGCCCTGTCTCTTTTATTCTACCTGCACGCGGGTTCCATCAGAAGCTGGCAGAAAGGGTTCATTGATTCATGTTGCTTGTGCCAAGCTCTGACCCTCTTATCAGCATGGATTCACATTGAAACTGATCCACGTTGAACTTGGATTTTATGCTGCTCTCCGGGGGGCACATGTTTTATTTTCATACATGGAATCTCCAATCGTAAATTGACACGTATCGCTAATAAAGTGGACATTGCTTCATTAAAGGTACTCCGTTATCAGAATTAGCAATTATAAGCAGGCAGCATAGCACTCCCGGCCACGTCACACAACCCGGACAAGTGTTTGTCACAGTCTTCATTACAGTAAAAACTCACATTTATATTCTGGTGTTTTGTATGCAAATTGACCTGCTTTGAGGCACAGAGGCGGGGCCACCAGAGCCCGAGACACAGAGGCCATCTATCTGAGCCCGAGTCACAGAGGCGGGCCACCTGAGCCCGAGCCACAGAGGCGGGGCCACCTGAGCCCGAGCCACAGAGGCGATCTATCTGAGCCCGAGTCACAGAGGCGGGCCACCTGAGCCCCAAGTCACAGTGTCCTGCTTTCCTTCACACTGCCTCCACAGCTCAGCCGCCTCCCCTTGCCACTGATGACAGCAAAAGCCACTTTGAAATCCGGCGCATGTGCTGTGCAGCTCTCTGCCCCAGCTTGTAGCAGATATGTGCATTGACTTCAAGGGAGCTCTTTGGTGCCAGCTTATAAATCACTAATTCTGATAAGTAGAATAACATTAAAATAAAAAAAGTGAGACTCCACGTGTTGTGAAGAGCCTAAGGCTGCCTGTTCATGGGCGCTGCGGCATCCGCTGCGGGAGCCGCCGCCGCCGCCCAGGAGCCAGCAGGCAGATCTCCGCCGTCACCCTATCGCAATGATTCTCCGCTCATGGAAGGGGGGGGGGGGGGGGGAAGTGCTTCCACTGCGTTCCCAGCAGCCGATTATTGCCGCGGGGAACGTAATTCAAACCCGCCCATGGACAGGCAGCCTAAGGCCGTGCAGTTAGTAAGGTGGGAACTACCTCCTGAGCTCCACTAAGTGTGCCACCCCATTGCCCAGAGACATACTGCAAAAGTATGTCTGCCAATCCAGAGGCGGAGGATGACATCATTGAATGGCTTGATTGGCTCATCGAGCGCCGGCTGTGATTGGCTGATGCTGCAGTCCTGAGCCAATCACAGCATGCTCTTGCTGGAGGTGGGGTATTTAATCCACGTTATCAGGAAGAGAATGCTCTTTTAGTGCTGAGGACGACACTGAAGCCCACTGGAGTGCCTGGAGAGCAGTGAGAGGGATGGGCAGCATGTTCTATTGTAGTACAGATTATGCATGGACGGCTTTCATTGAAGTCAATGGGATGTCGTACGACATTGCAGATAGGTCGCGGGTACTCACATCATCGCCTAGCGACAGCGCAGGAAATAGAAACATAAAAAAAAAAAATCTGTACTGCGCATGCAACCATCCACAATACAGATGAAGAAAAGAGAGAGGTACACGCCAACGCGGTCAGGTCCGGGCTGCAGTGTGGGTTCCCGACCCGGTCGTGTGCAGCTGGCCTTAAGCACCAACATTCCCAATTTAACTTCTGATGTTTGTTGTGTGGCCAGTAGATGGCAATCTAGTGCTGATCTAGCCATGCAGTATACATGGTGTACAGCTGAAAAAGGATATCGGACTTTTCGTATATAAAAAAAATAAAATAAAACGGTTGCAAATGTTTAAAGAAAATAAAAAATCCTGCTCACCTCTTCACTCTCCGGACGATTCAGCACATGCGTGTGCCCTCACTCTTTTGCTTACAAGTGGCCAGCAGTCAGTGGCGTCAGAGGTCACAATTCACACTAATGACATCAATTTTGTAGCACGGCATTGCACTTAGTTCAGCCCCGTTTCCATGAAGCCATGACACTTTTCATTTGTGGCAAAAAAAACAAAGTGTCTAAAACACATTGGGAATGTGGTGCAAAGCATAAACAACAGTTTTTGAACACATTTTCAATCTGTCCCGCTGTATGTTTTTTCTCTACAAACACTTTTTATGGCATGATTCCTAAATAAAGGCGACCGATACGATACGGTCAGGGCTGGACAAAATTTTGTTCATCTGAACCAGTTTCATTCCGCTGTATGTTATTCCAACCACAGTGTAGAATCATAGAATGGTAGAGTTGGAAGCGACCTCCAGAGTCATCGGGTCCAACCCCCTGCTCAGTGCAGGATCACTCTGTAAAGCCTCTGTTTGAACACTTCTATTGGAGAACTCCCCACCTCCTGTGGTAACCTGTTCCACTCATGGATCACCCTCACTGTCTAATATCTAATTTGTGTCTCCTCTCTTTCAGTTTCATCCCATTGCTTCTAGTCTTTCCCTGTGCAAATGAGAATAGGGCTGATCCACCTGCACTGTGACAGCCCTTCAGATATTTCTAGACCGCTATTAAGTCTCCTCTCAGCCTTCTGTTTTGCAAGCTAAACATTCCCAGATCCTTTAACCGTTCTTCATAGGATATGATTTGCAGACCGCTCACCATCATGGTCACTCTTCTCTGAACTTGCTCCAGCTTGTCTATGTCCGTTTGCATTGAGACACTATTACGTATCCTCCATCATATCTATAATATAATATTGGCTATAGGTGCTGCTATTGCGTTTCATCTAGCAGGGAATCAACAACAGGACAAGGACCTCATCCTCAGAGAAATTGTTCTGTTGTCCAACTGTATGTTGGTCACAGGATCCGTCCCCTAGGCACAAAAAAATTGCTTTTCAGTAGTTATATCTACTATTAACCCGTTCCAATCCACTGTCTGATGTCTTCCTACATTCTGATTGAAGCTTGTACAGCTCCAATGTCAGAAGACGTCCGACAGCGTATTCTTACTGTCTGTTGCAAGCCAATCCACTGTCGGAACCTCTCTGGTGCAGGCACACTACCTTTAGCCAGCAGATGGCACCGTTGTATAACAGCAAAAAGAGAAAGCCTTTTAGGAAATCCTGAATTCAAAATTGGATTCAAATGGGTTAATGGCTTGGTTCTATTTATCACTCTGCAAGCATGGGAACATGCGGTTTATATCTCTTTTCTAATGGCCTTCATTCAAGAGTCCAGGTGGGGTTTCTGTTTAAAAGCCTGAAATGGTACTCCTGAACGAGACCCATCTCGGCCATTAATGAAAACTGTAGAAATAAGTGACAGTGTCAGTACATTTCAATTAATTTCGTGTTGGAAAGAATAGCACAGTCCACCACAAAATGCAAAAAACGAATGGAAACCTGATAAAATAGAGCTCTATTGGTCTCAGTTTCAGCAGATTTCCTTAAGTTCTGAGATAGGTCCCGTTCAGGTCCTCTTAACGGGTGTCACTTTCAGGATTTTAAACGGAACCCCAGTAGGGACCCTTGGATGGAAGCAATAATGAAGCGTGAACAGCCCCTAAGCTTGAATACTTGTGAAGGCACCATTTCTTAGAAACTCCCCTCTTTTACACCCTACTCTTCATGAACAAAGTCACGCTCTACTTTCAGTCCCTTCTGTTCTTGCAGCAAGATAACATGAAAAATCGGAAATAGTGCCACCTTCTCCATTCAGCACATTAAAATGAGCCTAACATCTCATCTGAGCTCCAGCCACAAATTCATTGCTCTGCTGCATTAGGTCATCATTGACAGATTGTTTTTGGGTGCTTTTTTCTGATTCCTAGACCCTGAAAAAAAGAGCTTCCTATCACATTGGAGTTGGGTGGTGCACACGTACCAGCTGGAGTTGGTCTCGAAGCTGGAGCTCCTCAGAAACGTTTCCATTCAGTTCACTGTACTTTAGATGGATATTGTTAGCTCATAACCTTGTGGCAATTATAATGCAGATTTATAGCTAGGCAGAATGAGAAACATGCTTTGACTTTATGCTATAACCAAATGGCCAAAAGTACAGGGTTATTACAGATGAGCTTCTCAATGTAAAACCTCAGAACTCTCTTTTAATGACACTCAGATACATAAATTAGATATGAATGGAAACAAACTCAAAACGCTTTGTTCAGCAAAACAGTCTACCATAAGATGTCCTTGTTGCCCATACTAACCAGTCAGCGTTAATTTCTGGAAACAGTGGAGCACATCTGTGCAAGTTTTACAAAGTCCTCAGAAATCCACAGCCAGAGCGAGCAGAGAATCGGACGTCCCGCCGCCGACGGTGTGGGAGATTCTGTACAAACGTTTGCATTGTTATCTCTACAGATTATAATTGTTACCAGCCCTGAAACCGGACGATAAAGCGTGGTGATGTTCTCTCTGTGAGAGTGTTTGAACTGCATTGTAAAGCCATGGTGTCATGGAGTCTTTAGTATTTAGTGATGAAGCCGGCTTCCATCTTTCAGGCAACAAACATAAGATCAGAATTTGGGGAGGGGGAACCCACCCGTCTACGTGCAGCGTACAGCCGACTCTTCCAAGGTGAATGTGTTCTGCTCTATAATCTGTAGGAAAGTGTGCGGACCCTCCATCTTCCATAATGAAACTATCCCAGGGATTTCGTACCTGGACACTACAGATATGGCTTCTGCTGCAGCCGGAACAGGAAATCCCAGATTTAACCTTCCAACAGGACAGGGCACCCTGAAGTCAGGAAAGAGCTCAATAGAAGATTAACAAACAGATGGATTGGCCATAAAGGTTGTGGTAATAGTGGACTTCTTTCTAGGCCTCCACATTCCCTGGACCTTATCCATTATTATCTTTGGGATCCCAGAAGCCATTGCATCAGTCAGTCGTGATCCACTACACCGTGTACGGCAGAAATTTGTGTGTCCAGTGAGAAAGGGGGTCACATTGATCACGTCTGATGAAGAAGCCGTTTTGAGCTTCTGTTTCTATTTATATCAAATTTATGCATTTAAGTGTCATTAAAACAAGAGTTTTGAGGGTTTCACATTGGGAAGATCATTTGTAATAACTCTGTAGGTGGATGCCTCTCCTAATGATTGAATTTGGGTGGTTCATCCCCACACACTGCAAAGAGGGTGCTCACATTCATGTAATCCACATAGACAAACATTTAGGACCACTCAGGATTCACAAATGGCTGCACATCCAATTCGGAGAATGCGTCAAGTGGGGTACCACAAGGCTCTGTCCTAGGCCCAGTGCTGTTCAACATTTTTATAAATGATCTGGAGGAGGGAATTGAGGGGAAACTAATCAAATTTACTGACAAGAAGAGGATTCAATAAGATCTTGAAAAGCTTGCACAGTGGGCGGCAACTAATAGAATGGTATTTATCAAGGAGAAATGCAAAGCCCTACATCTGGGCAAGAAAAATGAAAAAAAAAGCACACACAGAATGGTAGGAATTGGGCTAAGCAGCAGCACATGTGAAAAAGATTTGGGTATACTAATAGATCACAGACTGAACATGAGTCAACAATGTGATGCAGTAGCAAAAAAGGCAAACACAATTCTGGGATGTATTAAGAGAAGCAGAGAGTCTAGATCACGTGAGGTCATTATTCCCCTCTACTCTTCCTTAGTCAGACCTCATCTGGAATACTGTGTCCAGTTCTGGGCACCCCACTTTAAAAAAGAAAGACAAACTGGAGCAAGTTCAAAGAAGAGTTACCAAGATGGTGAGTGGACTACAAATCATGTCCTATGAAGAACGGTTAAAAGGATCTGTGAATATTTAGATTGCAAAGAAGGAGGCTGAAAGGAGAATTAATGGCTGTCTACAACTATCCGAAGGGCCGTCAAAGTGCAGAGGGATCAGCCCTATTCTCATCTGCACAAGGAAAGACTAGAAGCAATGGGATGAAACTGAAAAGGAGGAGACACAGATTAGATATTAGACAGTGAGGGGGATCAATGAGTAGAACAGGTTGCCACGGGAGGTGGTGAGTTCTCCTTCAATGGAAGTCTTTAAGCAGAGATTGGACAGACAGATGTCTGGGATTATTTAGTGATCCTGCATTGACCAAGGGGTTGGACCAGGTGACCCTGGAGGTCCCTTCCAACTCTACTATTCTAGGAGAGCATGACATATAAGTATCCCTATGAGCTGGAGTGGTGTAACGCACACTGCCACTGGATATTGGAAGTGTGGTTATGTGTTCTTTGGAGTGATCACTCACATTTCATCTGGCAGACGGTTTGATAGATGCCTGGAGAATGCCAGTTACTAGAATGCATAGTGCCTGCTGTAAAAAAAGAAAAAAAGGACAACAGCATGAGAGGTCAGTGTAGACATGCATGTGATATATTAGCTACTTTTAACAGTAATTGGAGGAGTGACTTCAACTGCTTTTCTGGGATAATCCCCCAAAATCCAAGGCTGCTGTGTGTACTTTAGCGCACATGAATGATAATTGCAAGTCTTAAAATACTGTAGATGTTCAGCCTAAAGGGGTTTTCCAACAAATGCATTCATCACCTGCCCAAAGTACTTTCCATCACTCCCATGTAGACTGTATGGAGCTGCAGCATGCTTGTTTGATTGATGAATTATTCAAACACCTTATCATCACATTCAAATAATTAGTGAGGGCTCCAGTGCTTGGACTCCCACCAATTCGACCTTTATCATGTATCCTGTGGGTAGGTGATAACTGTGTTCAGCAGGAAAAATCACCTTACTTGATAGCCAATGTTTACTTCGGTACATTCAGATGATACGGGATTGCCATGTATTTTTGGTGTGGATTACAGACAAAAACTTTACAACTCTTCTGCCCCCAGAAGTAGTTATAATTGCATGAGGAGTTTTTCCGCAAATTGACATCTCAGGCAGATACTATGTAAATGATCAGAGTGGTGGTGCGATTACATGAATGGTCTTGTCACCTGCTGTAGTAGACATGATAATTAATTAGTATAAAATGTCTATTGATTTGTATAAACCAAATGTATTATGCTGTTGTAATGACTTCAACCTAATGTGGAACTCTGCTGCATAAGGAAAGAGTTAAACCACAGTGTTATATATATATATATATATATATATTGCTTGTGCCCATCTTGGATGAATCCCCAGCCCTGCCTCCACACAGAAAGTTACTAAATAACACAGAGACCTCTCCACCCCTCCCATCCTGAAGCTAGATAAACAATGGGTTGCCACATACACAGAAACTGCTTAAGGTTGCCTGCATAGAGGACAAAGTCCGTGCCACATCAACACTTGGAGGAGGGTGGGCAGAGAGGTGGGAGATTCTATATGATCCGACAAATGAGAATCCTATATGTTACTGATGTAACCTGTTGCACGCCCATTGTGTGTCTTTACAATAAAAGGCCCTGTCTGGCTGTTTCTGGGCAGAGAGCCATTTTGGATATGAGGCTGATCGCTTATGTCTAATTTGCTCGACGATGTGTGCACACGATACAATTTGGAAGCTACATAAATACCCCGAAGCCTGCTGGAGAAACCATAATCCAGCACACTGCGACCTTAAAAGTGGTTCCCCCCTTGGCCTATAAAAGGCTCTCGGAGGCTCCTTGTGTGCAGTGACCTCTTCTCCCACTTGTGTAGAGCTTGTTGACCACTAGACATTGCCCATGAACTGTTAGTCAACCTAGCACTACTGATGAAGGGGTTTACCCCGAAACACGTTTATTAGCTAGATTTTAAATTTCAATATTCTAAATAAAACGAGACGTTGGATATTAATTAGGGATGAGCGAGTATACTCGCTAAGGCACTACTCGCTCGAGTAATGTGCTTTAGACGAGTATCTCCCTGCTCGTCCCTGAAGATTCGGGAGCCGCCGCAGCTGACAGGCGAGTTGCGGCGGGGAGCAGGGGAGAGCGAGCGGGAGAGAGGGAGAGATCTCCCCTCCGTTCCTCCCCGCCGCTCCCCGCTCTGCTGCGGCCCCCGAATCTTCAGGGACGAGCAGGGAGATACTCGTCTAAAGCACAGTAGTGCTTTAGCGAGTATACTCGCTCATCCCTAATATTAATCTACTTTTTCTGGTACCTTTATTGGAACCTCCGGAGAGTTGCGCCTACATAGCAGATTTTTCTTTTAGCATGTCCCACAAAATTGACACACTTCACCAGATTTATGGCCCATAGAACATGTATGGGACCATCTGGTAGACCAACTTCGGCAGCCTACGAGTTTGTACGATCTAGACTTTCACTTACAGCAAATGTGGAGTGATGTGCTGTAGGATACCATACAGAACCTTTATGCCCCATGCCTGCCCTCATCAACAATAGAACATGTCTAGGACGAACTGGGATGCCAACTTCCACGGCCAACGAGTTTGCACAATCGACCGACACAGTGTGGAGCGATGTGTGGCAGGATACCATACGGAACCAGATTTCTCCATGCCCACCAGTTTTGTATCTTGTAGCTAAGCTAGAGGCAGTACAACTGGGTAATAGAGCCTCCATGCCGGCCCGTATCACATCTTGTATCCAAGCTAGAGGCAGTACAACAGGGTACTAGAGCCTCCATGCCCATTTGTATCACATTCTGGATCAAAGCTAGAGGTGGCCCAACAGGCTATTAGAGCCTCCATGCCCGCCTGTATCAGATCTTGTATCCAAGCTAGAGGCCGGACGAACAAGGTACTAGAGCCTCTATGCCCACCCGTATCACATGTTATATCCAAGCTAGAGCCAGGACCAACAGGGTTCTAGAGCCTCCATGCCCGCCTGTATCACATCTTGTATCCAAGCTACAAGCAGCACAACAGGGTACTAGAGCCTCCCTTGCCTGTATCCAAGCTAGAGGCAGTACAATAGGGTACTAGAGCCTCCATGACCACCTGTATCATATCTTGTATCCAAGCTAGAGGTGGTACAACAGAGTACTAGAGCCTTCATGCCCGCCCTTATCACATCTTGTATCCAAGCTAGAGGTGGTACAACAGAGTACTAGAGCCTTCATGCCCACCCTTATCACATCTTGTATCCAAGCTATAGCCGGGACCAACAGGGTACTAGAGCCTCCATGCCCCCCCGTATCACATCTTGTATCCAAGCTAGAGGCGGTACAACAGGGCACTAGAGCCTCCATGCCCCCCCGTATCACATCTTGTATCCAAGCTAGAGGCGGTACAACAGGGTACTAGAGCCTCCCATCAAGGGGTCAGTTTTCCACAATACATTCTCCTTTTGTTCTGATACTGTAATCACTTACTTATATCAACATTACAATCACACAGAGAAAGTTTCATTCCATCCAACAAAATGATGATGCTGTATGGAGCATTATCATTAGACAGTTGAGCAAAGGAAGAATGTTCTAAAAGAGTGATGAATCCCCCTACTCCATCTTCACATCCGACAGACGTACCTGGGTTCGGACAATTCTTGGGAAAGGTCTTTTATTCGAGTGTGTTGGGCCAACAGTTAAGTATAGCAGTGGTTCTGGGGATGGTTTATGTGACATGGTATTGGTTGGTTGTATTGACAGAAACCATGGACACGGAGATGTACCTTGACATTCTAAACAATGTTCAGCTGACAATGTGGCAATACTCTGGGAATGGTCAGCCATACTTTCAACAAGACAATGCACCTTGCCACAAATCAAACACTGTTTTACATTGGTTTTAGGATATGGACGTTCAATGATGGGTCTGGCTACACCGAGTCCCCACCTGAACCCTACTGAACATCGTTGGGATGAATTTCCTGGTCAGAAAATATGAACAGCATCCATCTTCTTTGAGAGACCTAGCCAGATGTTTGCAGGATGGAGGGAAATACCAGCTGAAGTGTATCAGATGTTAGTAAAAAGTAGCCCACGTAGAATATCCAATGTCATAAGGGCCCCCACTAAGTATTCACATATGTAAATAAAAGCTACCTTTGATTCTTACTCAGGTGTCAAATTACTTGTGGAAGGATAGTGTACAATAAATGTGCCCTAAGTGTTAAAAGGCAGGTGCAAAATCCTAAAATCCTGCAGTTACCACTCTGGCCACTAAACCAACAGACTTATAATTCCAGTTCTAAGGGCTCCTTCACACGAACGTTTTATTATGGTTATTTTGCCGCAATAAAATGCCGTCCGAAAATCACAACCATCTGATGCATTGCATTTGTTCAGATGGGCAATTTTTATTGGTGCGTATCTTTTATGCTGACCAGAAAAGATAGGTC
The DNA here is from genome assembly GCF_035609145.1 of Eleutherodactylus coqui. NCBI lineage: Eukaryota > Metazoa > Chordata > Amphibia > Anura > Eleutherodactylidae > Eleutherodactylus > Eleutherodactylus coqui. The sequence goes on along the minus strand of NC_089840.1, from coordinate 138,456,431 downwards.
TACATCTATCTTTAGCCGGAATACACCGACCCGTCTCAGACTCCCATGGGAGCCTATAAGAGCTGACAGAAAAAGGAGGTGGTTGGGAGTTTCGCAGCTGCTCTGCTCAACTTCCTCTGTCTTCTCTCCCCCTCTCCGCCCCTTGCCAGCTACCAACAACGGCAGGGGGTGGGAGATTAGCACATTAGCTCTGCTAAGCTCCCGCCTCCTCCCCTTGCCGGCAGCCAGCAAGGGGCAGGAGTTCAACACACTAGCTCTCGCCTCGTCTCTTTGCCGGCAGTACGCGGAGAGGGCGTTGGTATTCCGGGCTGCGGCATATACATGCTGCAGCCCGGCCGTCTGGTCGGGTGTTAAAATAGGAGATGCAGCTGCGACTTGGTCACAATCGTTCATGTGATTTTTGGCCGTGACATGGGTGGCCAAATATCGCAGAGCCTGTGTGAAAGAGCCCTAAAAGAGAATTTTTCTGTAGTCCTCTCATCATGCTAATCAGGATTACACTGAAAGGTAACACCTATATATAGGCAACACAGATCCACCATTCACAATAAGTGATGGTCACAGCTCACCTCTTCCCCCTCCCTCCACAGATTCACAGAGCCTAGAGAACTCTTCCATGGAAATCAATGGTCCTTGTGGCTGCTGTGAAGCATTTCTCTGAATGGTGCTAGCTGAAGCCCAAGTAAGATGGCCGTCCGCAGTGTCATGTACAGAAAATAGAATTTAAAAAAATCTACAATTTTAAATTAAAAATAGAACAAGTACCCTTTAAAAGAATTATTTAGGGTTAGAGATAGCAGCAGCTGTCTGGTAATATGGTGAATGCGCTGAGGTGCAGTATCAGACACAGCCCATAGACAAGATTAGTATGGTTTTGGGAAAGAAAAAAAAAACAAAAACCTTTTCTAGCTACAGGATGTCAAATTATGCAAAGGTTTGTCAATTTTGTGCAACAAATATGTCCCCATGTAAAAAAGTCAGCCTAGATTTCTAATTACATTATTATGTATATGAGGGGTTACCAAAAGGAACAGGACTCTTCTTCTGGTCGGGGTGTCACTATGAGTGGCTTCTGTTGCTAGGTGAAGGTCTGCAGAACCCCTCTGAGGTGGTACGCCAGCTAACATTGTTGGGGAAGGTTGCCCTTTTTTTTAAAAAAAAAACAAGTTGTTTGTATGAATCGGCCATAACAAAAATGGCAAAAAACTGAACAACGTGCAGCTGTGAAATTTTGTATCCTTTTTGCTCAAAGCACTCATAAGTAAAAGACGCACAGAGCGAGATCGGGTGAATACGGAGGCTGAAGGGTGTCACGTTCTTTTTCGTCAAAAGTTGCTTCACCTGATCTTGCTCTGTGCAGCTTTTTATTTTTTATTTTTTAGAAGTACTTTGAGCAGTGGAAAAAGAAACTAATTTTGACAGCTGCAGGTGCTTTGCATGAATCCACCATCAGAAAATAGGTGGAAAACTGAGCAACTTGTTTAAAAAAAAAAAAAAAAAAAAAAAAAAAGTCAACAAGCCGAACGCAACCTTCCCCAAAAAGTTGGCTGGCGTACCCCTCTCGGAAGGGTTCTGCAGATATTCACCTAGCACCAGGAGCCGGTTCTACCATGTAGCCAACATAATAGGTGTGATTGAGTAGTGCAAGTACATAAGTGGATATCATTGTAGAGTAGAAGATTCCCATATATCGGGATGCCATTGTGTGCTACAAGAAGCCAACATAATAAGGTGTCATTCTAAATTTCAACTACACACACAAGTTATCTAAAATCACAATTTATTGAGGAGTCCCACATTAAATTCTCCACCCTCAGTCTGGGATTTTGGAGAATACAAAGCACAAAAACGGACATACATTATTCCAGTTGTGAAAATGCTGCTTAGTTTTTTTTCCTCTTTTATCTATAACATGTAGTTCAAAGGATAAGGAGACCACTTTTAATGACATTTTATACACGTGGTGTTACATATGTGATGCATACATTCTCCTAGACAGCATGAGTATATCTGACACAGCTCCCAGAGAAACACTGTCCATGAACATTTATTCTAGTATCAGTGGTCAAAGTGCCATAACAAAAAGTAAAAGCAGTTGTACAGTGCTGGCTTATTGCAAGAGAGCACCGTATTAGGTTCGTGCTCCGTTCTCCTAAATGCGCACACACACACATACACAATTAAAAAGGCTGGTCTTCTCTCCTTTGCTGGCAGCACAAGAGTAGCGCTTCCTTCCGCCTACAGCGCCAGCAAAGAGTTGGAACAAGAACAAGTGAGACTGCACAGGAGACTGATTTGCAACCCGTATGTATTCAGAGGGAAATCTGTCCTCTCTGGAAGTAGATAGGGATAGCACACACTCAAATGTCCTGCTACAATAGAGGTCCCTTCTAGGACTGCAAAAAGTTCACCAAGCTCTTCACCACACTTCATCTTCTTGGTAAAGTAAAGGCTTAAATGAGATACAAAAAGGCTACCGGATATGCCACAGGCATATAAATGATCCCGCACTCCATTATTTGGGACAAATCATAGTAAGTCCATAAAGACACTTCATATCAATGAACTGCGTGTTCTTGTATTGCTGCAAAGTGCTCTGCTTCTTTTGCCAACAGACGTCCCCCCCTAACTCTTTGGCAGTTACCCAGCAGGAATCGCATGCTTTGTAAAGCAGTACCATGCATGAAGGTGTATTAAATACTGTCAAGTTTCAGGTCAGCTGAAGCTCGCACCGTCATTGCACATTGGGAATTAAAGCATCGCTGCTTCCGGAGGCTTCAGGATTTTTAGGAATACATTTTCCTTTGCTGGATCCATTAGTTACTTACATTGTTATTTATGGATCCGTATGATCGACAAAGACAATAAGACAAAAACAGTAGGTGCTAAAGCTGATGATTCATTACTCTATTGTACGGAGACCTCTGCCAAATCTAAAGAGTGCCATTTGTTTATTACCTTGGTCTTCAAAAAAAACTCTAAGAAAGGACTGCGAAGAGTAACATACGATAAGACGACTTCTTCAGCACAGGCAGGGGGTAACTAATGGGAGAACCGATCGGTGGATCCTATCTAGTGTTTTATTAGTCAATGTGCAATATGGATTATCACCTTCTTTAGGATGAATACTGATCAGGTTAGTGCCCAGGGTAAATCATCCATTTTATTTAGTCGGTCACAATTACAATCTTGGGTCACACTACTCTGTTACTCCCATTTATCTTGTTTACATGTATGCGGGTTAAGTACCCTGGCACTAAAGGGCTTCTTGGTTGGAGAATATATAGAAGACGCTGACAAGGATGTCCATTAATGGAACCTATGGCACCAAATTACTTAAGGCCCCTTCACACTGGATGACTGTTGGCCATATAAGTGCCCAACAGCCGATCCAGCAACTACTGCTCATGTGCTTTACTCAGGAGCGATAGTCGTTCAAGTAAATGGAGGCAGAGCAGTTGGCATCATTCCGACCGCCGCCCCCATTAGAAACAGGAGTCACTCAAACATGGAGCGATCCTGTTAACACGGAGCGAGAAGCCGCTCAGCAGTCATTCCGTTTCAGTGAAATGAAAAGGAATGACTAGCGACAACTCAGTGACTTCTGGCTCAGTGCCCTGCCTGTGGCCACATATACATGGGCCAATAGTCACCTGAAATCGCTCATTTTAGTGGTTATTCAGGTGACTATTGGCCAATGTAAAGGTACCTTTATAAAGAAATTGATAGTAACTTGTTTAGTCTCAGTCTTGCATGGGATTAATGGAACTAGTTTTGAATACAATGGAATGAAAAAAGAAGAGGAAAAAGAAAAAAAAAAAAAAGACAAATTTTCCACAAAGGGGAAACAATTTACCCATTCTACACAGATTAGATGTAGACAGGGTAAAAAATATATACCGATTCCTCCAAATGATGCTTTTATCACTCCAAGTGCAAAGGAGAGTTAACAGACTTCAAAAGCAAAAGAAAAAAAAGTCCCACGCAGGATCAATATGAATAAAGATCAAGAATCCATTCTACCTTTACAAGCGGTGCGGATTTATTATAGTGTGAATATAGAATGTTTTCTACCCTACGCTGCAAAAAATAATTTAAATCCTATCGATAATGACGGAGGAATCACCACTGGAATGTGATACATTTCCTGTACATTAGAGTAACAGAAATCTGCATATTATGTGCCCTTCGGAAACTCCTGTAAACGGTTCCTCTCCGATTGTGCCAGTTTCCGCTCCTCTCAGGTGAAGAGCGCTTCTGCTGCAAGCTTCATGTGATATGATGTATGCAACATACACAATACTACTAGTTACTGGAAAGCAGTTTAAGTGGAAACAATCTCAATGCATTCATTGTTAAGACTGGTTTTAGTGTTCTTTTTTAGTAACTCAGGAAATGCTTGCTTAGACGTACAGTAGCCCTTTGTGAATAAACATGAACAACCAACTTATATTGACAACAGTGGATATTTTGTTGCGACAGCTTAGAGTTTTTCCGTAGATGCGCCACTAATTGTCAAGACCAGAACACATTGATCCTACAGGGGACCAGTGAGAAAAAAAAAATAACTTTGTTTCCATTTGGTCCTGGACCCTTTGTAGATTTCGCCTTTTAGCCTTTAGTTTAGGGCTCGCTCTTCCATCAGCTTCCACATTTTCCTTAATAGAAGTCTGTATGTACATATAGAAGATTTCTAGCATAGAATTCACAGTGGTGGCCTTATGTCACCTGATTCACACGGGACAAGACTTGTCAGGGGGTTGCTGACCAGATGTTGATCCAACACCACCAGGTTGAGGGGGGTTGGATTTGGGGAACATAGCTGGTTTGGGACGTGTAGCTGGAGGCCTAGAAGGGGGTAGGCGTACGGATTTAGCAGTACGGAACGAACAAGTGATGTCGCTAGCAGAACTAGAGCTTCGCTGAAAACCAGGCTCTTGGTCCCGCAGGGACTGAGCATGAAGAGGGCTAGAAGGCTCAGAATTTGGAGCGGCCACAGGTGAAGTCTTTAGGGGCTCAAGGGTGTCCAGCACCACATCCGGGGCATGTTTCGCACTGCTTTGGCGCTCAAGCTCCCGTAGCTCATTGAGTGCAGAGTTCATTGTTGCTTCAATATCCTGAAAATAAATAAAATACAAGAAATAAACATTTGGACTTCATTCCTCCGAAGGGCGTGCACATAGAAATTATTACATTGTATTTACCATAGCGAAATTAGTTTAATTGTACCATATTTTTTGTCAAAATGGAGATTATTGCAATAATTAGGTGAAGTATGTCATGAACTGACAACTGAATACTTGCAATATCTCTCTACACCCACTGATCTAGATTATTGACCTCTGTCGATAATAAAAATCAGTGGGTTATTTTATGCCCAATTCATGTGATCCAGAAAAAAAATCTGCATTGAATTACTGTGTTGTAAATTTCCAAATTCACAGTATGTTCACCCCTGGTGCAGATCCCACAATAAGAAGCTACAAATTAGCTCCTTTGAACTCAGATGGAGCTAATCGGTATACACATCTGCAAGCCAAAACGTTAATTCGGTTTTCACTAGTATTTTATGACAGCACTAAGGAGAGATTGTTCATTGACCTTCTAGGAACAGGAGATGCAAAATGCACCTCCCTACTCTACCCAGTGACCTCTACATTACAATATTGACAGGAACATAATGCCCTAAAGAATGTATTATCACAGTAAAGGGGAGGCATTAATGGGTGATATCATGGAAGACTCCTGAAAACTCCTGAGAGCTAACAGACCAAAATAACAAAGGAAGGAGGAGGAGGGTGGGGGTGACTGCATGAAAATTTTTTCCCCCCAAAAGGCTAAATGCTTGAAAGCAACATCATCAATCCTGTAGTGCCTAGAGAAGGTGTAAGGGCTGGGCTTTCAACCAAGGAGACTGCCATAGCCCTGGATGGATGGGCCTTAATTTCTTTGGGAATGGTTTGTTGAGAGTTTTGTAGGCTTCTCCAATCGCCAGCTTCAGCTATCTGGAAATTATAGGGTGTTTTTTTTAACACTTCCCTTTATGTGGGCCATGAAACTGGGTAAAAAGATTCTGATTAAATCTTCAAGATTTAGTAAAACTATATGTATGTTACCATGTGACATCTCCAATTAACCAAGCAACAGAGTTTAGCTTCCTTGTTATTACAGGTTTGTCACAAAACAATGGCCAGATGAGGTCTGGAGACTGGTCAAAGTCGTAAACAACCATTGGTTAAAAGGATGGTTCTCTTTTTAGGACGATTCTATCATCAGAAATAATCACATAGATAGCACCTTAGTATCGCCCACCTTATGAGCACAGGTTTTAGCCACAAGAAAGACTGATGACAGTAAGTAGTCTCAGAGTTGTTTCAACCAAGGGTTCAAAGGGTGGCTCCATAAGTTCTGTCAAAACTGAATTAAGTTTGAAGGGGGATATCAATGTTTTTATGGAATGGTCAAGGCACCAATAGGCTTTAATAAACATTTGAATTCAGAGATTTTCTGAGAGTTAAGCGGCAAAGAAACTACTGGGTACTGCAAGATGAATTTTCAGGGTACTGGAACAGAGACCTTTAGTTGGACTATAATGGAGGAAGTCCAGAATCTGGGGACTGTTAGGATTCAATAGGTCTGGTTGATCGGGTTTACATAAGGATAAAAACCTTTTCCAAATGCTTAAGTATATGGAGGATGCAACTTCTTGACTGGTAGGTAGCAATTACCTGGTCTGCTACATTTTTCTACTTATGATTGACTCTTCAGGATCCACGCTGCTATATAGAAGATTTTTATTTTCGGCAGTGAACTGGACCCTGCATGAACAGATCTGTTTAAATTGGAACAATTCAAGGGTTTTCTAGGGCCAGGTCTTTAGGTACACTGAAGCAACTCTTCTTGGGTTATGGAGATGCGATGAGCACCACCCAAAACCTCTGAGACTTGATCTTGGACAGCACTCAAGGGAATGGAGGGAAATCATAAGCCAGTCTGAAGTTCCAGTTTTGCACAAATGCTTCAGCAGCTAATGGATTATCACCTCCGGGGTTTAGGGAGAAAAAGTTTCTGGTTTACCATTTCTGTCTTGTAGCAAAATAGATCAATGCATGGAAGACCCCATTTGTTGGCTATGAGAGAGTACGCTTGACCATTTGGGGGTTATTCCCACCTGGGTCTAGATATTTGAAGCTTTAAACTTCCACCACTCTATTCTCCGCTCTCTTCAGGTATTTGGTCCTGAGAGAAAGAGTATTCTTTTCTGCCAACCTGAAATAAGAGTAGAAAGATTCTGTAGCAGTTTGTGTCGGTTGCCACTTTGAGGTTTCAGGAAAGCTACAGTCGTGTAATTTGTGCTAACGTTTTAGGAAGAGGTGGAAAATATGCAAAATAAGAATGTTTTCAAAAATAAAAATTCTAATGGTTTTTGGTCAATTAACAAAATGCAAAGCAAATGAATACAAGAGAAATGTAAATAAAATTGATATTTGGTGTGACTGCCCTTTGCCTTCAAAACAACATCAGTTCTACTAGGTACATTTGCTTAAGGAACTCAGCAGGCAGGTTATTCCAGACACCTAGGAGATCTAAGCACAGATCTTCTGTGGATGTCAATTCACTCAAATCCTTCTGTCTCTTCATGTAATCCCAGACGGACTGGATGATGATATAAAGGGCTCCGTGGGGCCATATCACTACTTCCAGGACCCCCTGTACTTCTTTATACTAAAGATCATTATTAATGACAATGGCTGGATGTTTGGAGTTGCTGTCCTGCTGCAGAACACAGCTTACCTTAGCTCCCTTGATAAAGCCTGTGTGTGAAACATGTTGGGAAGGCATGTGTTACATATTTTTTAGATTAGGTCTAGGGATGGCTCTACTATGCAAAAAATAATTATAGGTTAGCTAGGCGTTGAGGCAGTCGTTTGTGGTCTGACAGACCTCTCTGACATCCCCAGCCTCTGTCACAACTGTAATTGATGCATAATCAGCACAGCAGTTTACTGGGAGATTATAATAAGACTGCTTAAATAGCACCTCTATTAACAGACACCCTGGGCATCCCATTATTGGTTGCCAACAGTTACATCATTTCCCCAAACACTGCATGTGTGAATATATTATTGGCTAAAGATTTCTGCCCTTACAGCCTGCCTAGAATATATATTTATTTCACTCATGGATTCACTAAGGATTTAGTTCAGCCACCTATTCCTTAATTTTAAGTATCTTTATTTGTTTTGAGCACATATATGTCAATTAAGTATATAATTTTATATCATTCTCTTTTGGAAGGGTATAACTATTAGGCTAAATTTTTGCCTTTGTCAAGTGTACCCTGGTGCTGCTCCCTTTCTATACCATTCTGCTACAGAATAAATCTGGAGTCAGATGCCATTTAATAAAAAAGCAAAACAAAAACATTTTTCCACACCTGCCTAAAACTTTCACACAGTACTGTATGTTTGTTGTAGATTAGATAAATTCTAGTTTTCATGGCTTTTGAGACTGCCTTACTTTCTCTGAAATTGGAAGATTGATGTCTAATGTACTGTGGCCACGTCCCATGAAAATAAGAATTCTTCACTCAGAGATGCAAGCACACTAGGTTGGGGAGCCTTTTTATAGTGGCTGGATGCCAACAAAAACACCTCAACGGAGGTTTCTGTCTTGTGTCCCCCAGAAACAAGTGTTACTTCTCTTGTTAGTGTTATCCTCTTGTCTAGGGAAAGAACTGATCCGTTCCAGGATTTGAGGAATAACTTTTGCAAGACTCTTGAATGAAGCCGACTCTAGGCTACTGCAGATATACAGGATGTCCTGAGACCCAGGATCGGTATTAGCCTTTCTCAGTGAACAACTGGATTTCTTTTGGATATTAGTATTTTCTTCCGGATTGCTTTCTTCTTTTCTTATTGGAAAAAGTACTTTGGATTTTTGAATCTAGTTATCTCCCTGGAAAAACTTTCCTTTGGGATGGCACTAGGTCTGACTTGTCTACATATAGAATCCACCTCAGCTGCTGACGCAGAGAAAACATGTCTGGACATGACCGTTGAGTATTGCAGATGATTCTGCTATGGGAAGGGGAAGACCGATTCCTTTGGGCCCGAGGTAATGTGATGGCCACCTCTGCCATTGCTTTTATAAAAATGTGTGTGCTGCCAGAATTCTAAAGAGTAGGGCAAAAAAATGGAAGCGGAGAAGCTTGTCCTCTGCTCTTATTGAAAATATTAGGAATTTTGGCATGTTGGGTAAATTAGTAGATGGTAAAATTTGATTGTCCTCAGCAAAAGAAACCAAAGTAATCTTGTAGATCTCATACCTTTTAATAACTAACTAAAAGACATGATGTTATAGCGAGCTTTCAAACCTACTTAGGGTTTATCCTCAGGCTTATTGGTGTTTGGCGGTCACCAGGCCTGTGTATTATTACTGCTACAGATTTCTCATACTCTCCAGTAATGCATGTAGCCACCTCCGATATTAATTCCAGTCCTGAGATTGTCAAAGAGGGTTATAAACTTGTACTCCCAGATTCTTCTATGACATTGAGATTTAAAGTTGCTGTTTAATATAGTAACTTTCATGAGTTCTATGTCGTGTTCACGACTAGAAAAATGCTCAGCCTCAGGTAATTCTGTTTTCCTCTGTTTAATTGTGTGGCGATGAGAGCTCATCCTCGCTTTCAGTTTTTGTCCTGTTTCTCCAACATAAAGCCCCCTCAACAGGACATTTACTGCACAGGATCAGGTGCACAACATCGGCCGTAGAACATGTGAATGTCCAAGGGACCTTGTAGTCCTGCTGCGTGTTGGGGATTTGTATCCTGTCTGCAGTCAGTATATGTGAGCAGGTCTTGCAGCTCATTATATTACAGGGATAAGTTCATTTTTGTGTGTCAGAGGGCAAAGCACTTCTGATTATACAGTTCCTCAAATTTGAAGGTTACCTGTAACACAGAAGGGGAGGGTCTGGGAATACGGGTTTCAGACGGTCATCCATAAGACTGGATGTAAATTCTCGTACTGCAGTGAGAGCGCACATAGTATGTGGCTCTGGCCGGCCCCATCCGTGTGTCATCCTGGACTCAGACACTGAGGTATGGTTGGCTGGAGGGAACTGCAGAAGGGGCAACAGGGGAGCTAGCCATTAGGGAGGGCTCAACCCAGGCCAAAGCAGACATGAGGAGCGATGTGTCCAGAGAATCCCTGTGAAAATATTCTTTCCGGTATGGAAGGTACCACAGGTGTCAGCAAGCCCATAATCCCGCTGAGGTCGATTGGGCAAGGAGGAGACGAGACTATGACGCCTAGCCACAGCCTTTGAGAGTGGGGGGAGGACGTGCTATGCAGCCAGCCACACAAAGACTGCCTCCCAGTCACTGCCATTGACCGCAAAGAACGCTGTATGGCGGTAAACTGCAGGCCGCTACCACAGAAAAGCACTGGGGCATTAAACATATTCATAGGTCGCACAGTGGCAAAATGCATCTGGCACGCAGCGGCAGATATTCCAGACCACGCGGATGCTAAACATACATGCCTCTAAACAAACAGCAGAGGCAATATAAACTTGCCCTGCAAAAATAAACATGCCAGACCGCGGCAATAAAAAACCTTGTCATGTGGCGGTGGCAACATGTAGGCCTGGGGCCGGCCATATAAGCATGGCAGCCGATGGCCAAAGTAAACCAGCCACGCAGCGGCAGCAAGAACAACATGGCGGCTGCTCTGACACCTTCCCCGCTTACTGGCTACCACCCAGCCACACCTGCTCAGCCTATAGTAGGTCCAGAACCGGGACCTAGATTTTTTTTCTCCTTTTTTTATTTAAAACGCGCCCTCCAGTACCAAAGGGGGGGGGGGGCGCAGCCAAAGCGCACGCGGCCCTAGGCGTACACTGCACCTCACTAGACTTCCGCAGTTGCAAAACTGCGGGCGTGTCAGATTAGGCCCAGAATCCTCAGGCTAGATTTACAGCAGTGTCAGCCGACTAGTAACGAGCGAGGTGGAGCAGCAGCACCGCCACTGCCCGTGGAGGTCTCCGACTCACCATGAGGGCCATTAAGAGGCCAAGGCGAAGCAGCGAGAATGGGGTCTGGTAGGCCCGAAAAACCGGGGCCCACAGTAACGGTCGAGGCCAGTCCCGCAGTGGCGAGAACACTAAACAGTCGAGTCGTGCGATCAAATGTGGCCATTCCCTTGCTGCCAAGTGGCGGCCAATACACGTGTCCGCCTCCATGGCGGCCAATACATGCGTCCGCCGACATGGCCCCAGATTTGAGCGGCCGCCACGATGGCGGCAGGTACACGCGACTGCCGCAATGACGGTAAATATGAACGACCACTGCAGTGGCGATAATTATAAGCAGCCAGCGCAATTGCGGCAATACAAGGCAAATAAGAAGCTGCTTTACGGAGGCAGAAAAAAAAAAATCAGCCGCCTATGGTGGCCGAGCAGGTAGAAACAAAACATTTTTACACAGGCCACATAGCAGCAAAATACCCATGCCGCATGGCGCAAAAAAACACAATGGCAGGCCAGTGACACAGGAGGGGGATCCTGTTATGGTGGCAGGGCAGCAAGGTGAGAATACTCACCTACTAACTTATCTATTCTGCCATTCCTGATGCTGGGAGATGCTCCCTCATCTCCAGCAGTGAGCCCCATCTGCTTGCGGTCCTTTGGAGAGGATGGGTGTGCTCCAGAATGGGGACACTTTGGCTGGCGGGTCACTATCAAGCAAAGTTTATGTGCCCCCTTTTCTTCTTGGAGGACAGGCACTTGCTGTCTGCCCTCCTCATGGGGAATAGGGAGAGTTTGGCCTGCCCTGTTGCCCACATTCCTGTATTCCTGAAGGATCTTGATTGAAGACGTCTGCCTCCTAGACACGAAGTTTATGCCTGCAGGAGGGGTATAGCTAGTGGGAGGAGCTAACACTTTTCATGCTTCGTGTTGCCTCCTAGTGGCAGAAGCTATACCCAAAGCCTTGCTGTGTCCTTCAATGATACAGATGAGAAATTAAGCGTATAACCTGGTGCCACGGTGTAAACCAGCTTAGTAGCAGGACAACATGCATGTTTTAAGCAGAATTGAGTGATTTGCCAAAAAGTCAAATACTTCATTTAATCGCAGCGCACCTGTTATGCAAAGAGATTGCGCCATTACAGCTCCGAGTAAAGATATCACTGGTAACACCCAGCCTCTTCAGCCTCTCGCTGCCTCCGCATTTCCTTCTGTCATCAGTATTCGCAGCTCTGAAATCTCCCATATGCACCGTGCATCTGTGCTGGAGAAGCATGGTGCATGCTGGAGATTTCAGCACTGCGAGGGCCAATGTAGGAAGGAAAGCAGCTGGCGGCGAAAGGCTGGGTTTTACCAGTGAGGTTGTTGTAATGGCCCCAACTCTTTGCTTTAAGGTGATGTATTTGCATAATAGGTGCGTTACAATGAAAGAGTGTGGCTTTTTGGCAAATCACTCAGTTCCACTTAAAACATGCATGTTGTCCTGCTGCTATGCCGACATACACTGTGGTGCCAGTTTATATTTTCTGCTGATACGTTCCCTTTAAATAGACATATTATATAACTTGTTCTCACACAGATTAATCAAGTCTGGACTATTCAACTAGTTTAGACAAACATGAAACTGGTTTTGAGAACTGGTTTGGTCGCCGCTATGTTGTAACCCTGCTTCCACTCTTAATCGCTGACTGTAGGCCAGATCAACATTACCAGGAACAAAACAGCAACTCAAGTGGAGATTAAACAGTAGTAACCTGAGCAATAACTTCTGGGTCCAGCGGGCGATGATTATTGAAGCTTTTAGACCTGCCGGCGGCCATTGCTTTACGTATCTGAGGACTGTCCATCCTGTTCTTGAGAGAGGAGTGTCGGCTGATGCTGCTGACGGTGCCATGTCCGCTGATAGAGCAACGATCCGGAGCTTCTCTGGAGAACGTCTGGCTCATGACAGGCTGAGATGTTGGCCGGACAGTCGCTCCTGGTGAAGCCGGTTCTGAAGTGTCCGAGCTGGAAACACTATCGCTCTGTCTAAATGGTCTCCGGATGCTGCCGGACTCGGGTCTTTTTCTCTGCCTAAAAAAAAGGAGGAACATCCTGTTACATAAAATCTTTAATAGCACACAATCAAAAAAGTAACTCATATAGTGCGGTCTCCACGTCACGGCCTTCTTCTCTTTAGAGAAAGCACTGGCGTGGAGCTGATGATAGATGAGGGAACTATGTGATCAGCAATCCCAAGAGATCACATCTGTTAAAGTCAAGACCGCGGGCTGAATCCGGCCCACCACGTCATTTTATGTGGCCCGCGATGAGGTCTGGATGTAAAAGGGCCGGCTCTCCACTTTCTCTGGAGATGCAGCCAGTGCTTGGCAGAGTGGACGCTGCCGGCACAGGGAGTGGATACCATCTTGGATTCTGAGCTCTGTGGCACCTCCACATCGCTCTGTTCAGCATCTCAAAGGTGGTGGCATCCCTCTGCCAGCCCTACTTAGCACCCAAGCCACCCACCAAGGTAGGAAGCTTGGTGCTAAAGACGTGGAAGGAGAGAAACCCATCATAAATGTAGAGACCTCCATAGCCACGTGAAGGAGGAGGTACATTTAGGGCTCAGCCACACAAGCATATGAAGTTCGCAAACGAATACTGTGTATATTCACGACACATTTGGACCATCTTGCATTTTTTTTTTGTGCACATGCTTGTATTTGCTGCTTTTTTCACACGTGCAAGAAAACCCGCAAGAAGGTCCTATATATTTCTCCTTCCTTCATGCGCAAGTACACATGCGTTTGGCATGTTTGCTGACTATTTACACAATCCCATTGACTTTTATGGGCAATTTCGGTCTATAACACTGACCAAAATAGGAAATTGCACCTTTTTCCCACGTGCCTAAAATACACATGTGAAAAATGCATAGCGGAATACCCCAATGCAAATCAATGGTGTTTAAGCTGTGCGTTGGATGTGTGTAATACAGTACCAGTGTGAATGAGCCCGTTTAACCGGTCCTTTGAAGGCAACCAGAATGCTGGCATTGCACCCTTCACAAGTGGTAATGATCAGGGTTGAGTTGAGTTTATTACCATCACCTAAAAAATAGCAATGGTTTATGAAAGTCCGTATTCTGCAATGGTTAAAGGTTGCATTATGCCCAGTAGCAGATTGGGAACGTTCACATTTGCCCTATGGATTCGGTTTTCCTGTTCCATTATGGGAGTAGAACAGAACCGTCGGGGTGAAAGGATCCATCTAATCACAAAACCACATGGCACTGAATGGACCTCATTGACCATAGTGGGAGATATTCGGTTTATGTCCGGGCGTTCAGCATTTTACAGGACGAATTAGCACGGCATTCAGCGCTATTTCATACTGTATAGTAACAGAACGTAGGCCCAGAACGAAGAAAAAAAACTACTAAACTATTACAATGTAGGTTACAAAGGTTTAACATCCAAAATGGTAACTCTGTAAAATGTTACTGCTGAGCCCTACTATAAGAATAAGCATCGAGCGTATATACAATACACATTCATATATTTGTACAGAACCTTTTGGAAAAGTTACATTCCATTGCACAATCAGAAGTAGAGTCTTCCAGAAACTACCATCACCTGCACAAGCAGTGCCATACAGTGCCCATAGAATGCCTCTCTAATACAGAAATAACAAGTCCTAAATAATGTCATATAGTGTCCCAATACTTCCACCATACAATGCCTAAAAAAGGGTTTTCCAGGCAGCACCTGCAGTCAGCCCTGGCATACACAGTGTCGGAGTGGAAGCCGCTCCTCCGACCGCTGTGTAGTGGCCGGCGCTTGTAATTGTATCATCTGGAAAACTCCTTTATCATGGCTCAGGCACTTAGTCTTCAGGCTTCGGTGGTTTGGTGTAAACGGACCACTAGGGTCATTCACAGTCTAACGAATTATCGAACGAATGATGTCAGAGTTTATACAGCACATACACCGTTGGCTCATTCAAATGAGAAATCATTCAGTCGTTCACATTCCCTGCATTAGCGAGAGGGAATGATTGATCGGTATTTAAACTGAATGATAAGTAAAATAGTGCTTGCATAAAATGGGCGAACGAAAAGTGAACAATTTTTCGTTAATTTTCGCTGGTTACAACAAATGTTTTTTTGTACGATAATCATTCCATATAAAATGGGCCTTAGAGCTTATTAACATGAGCGTATATTGTCCGGTGTTTTCACAGCTGGCTGATATACGCTTCCATCTGAGCAGTTCCCCACTTCCTTGCACCTCACCGACTCTCTGCCTCTCTCCTCCCCTCCGAGCGGTTTGCAATGGGAGTGGGCGGGGCGGAGATAAGCTACCGCCCCTTGTCCATAGCCAGCAATGGAAGTGGGCAGGACAGAAAGGAGCTTAGTTCCACCCCTATCCCGAGCTCTCCCACTGCAAACGCCGGAGTGGAGGAGAGAAGCAGAGAGCTGGTGAGGGGGAGGAAAGGGGGAACTGTTTAGATGGAAGCGTATATCATCCGGTTGTGAAAATGCCGGCCGATATACGCTCGTGCAAATAAGCCCTTAAAAAATATGGTGGAAGCACGGGTGAGGTGTGTGGGGGGTGGGGTGGGGGGTGGGAGTACTACTGTGATATAATGCAACCATCTCTAAACTGTTGTAACGATGGTAAACTCCAGCACCAGAAGTAGAATAAAAACTTCATGCTTTATTGGTAAACTGGTTTAAAGCCTCACGGTGTGCAGACCATAAAAACACGAACTTGATTCGTTTCCAACTCAATTTGGGTCCTTAATGATAACTTAATTCTTTAAATTGTGCCTATGTTGGCTCCCGCTCATAAAAAGAGCTGTTCGCATGATTACAGTTCACAATGAAGGTCTCTACAGGTGGCTCCAAACTGGGACATAACTAAGACGCATCTCTTCTTGTGTGCACGGACGGGCCATTCTTAGCCCACGTTTTTACCACTTTATGGCTGACTAAACGTTAGAAGTATGGATGCTTGTACGAGTTACAAATGTGAAGCACTTCAAGCATGTAAGAATAATCACAACATTTGTCTAAAGGCAGCTGAAATGAATTTTCTGCATATTTGGAGAGTTTGTGGGCACGCCATGTGCTGCTGCTCTCATGCATGAAACTTTAGATGATCACTGCACAGAATGAAGATATTAAAGAGCTCACAGTATATTTAATAGCGTAGAAAATACTGCCATCCATCTGAATGATCAGAACACTTCGTCTGCAATGGCTGTCAGCTTAAATGGGTTTTCCAGGCTGTGCACGCAGGAGAGTAAGCTGCTGCTCTGATCCTTATGTAGCGGCCGACGCTTGTAACTGCAGGCGCAGCTCGCATTGAAATTTGTTGTAATTGCAGGCTGGGTCCCATTGATTTCAATGAGAGCTGCACCTGCAATTATAAGCACCGGCCTTTACAGGGGGGGGGGGGGGGGGTCG
This sequence comes from Eleutherodactylus coqui, assembly GCF_035609145.1. Taxonomy (NCBI): domain Eukaryota; kingdom Metazoa; phylum Chordata; class Amphibia; order Anura; family Eleutherodactylidae; genus Eleutherodactylus; species Eleutherodactylus coqui. Next base: position 138,439,948 of record NC_089840.1, on the reverse strand, counting down.
GAGCATCTGCTTCTTCACCATCCCCTATGTATAGTTAGAGCTCTGTACTTTATTAGTCAAAACAGAAATATTGGGGTACAGTGCGCTGGAGTAAAATACATTACATTTATAAGGATACATGTGCCTCAAACTGAAAACTATGCTGGTTATGAGTTGATGCCAATCTCCACTATAATTTATGCCATTTGATCTTGTAATTTATAGTAAATCCGATGGGCTTTGGGAGGTCATGCCTCCTACTAAGTCCCACCCTTCTCTTGCCACTGTTCAAAAGTGGTGGAAAATAAGGAAAAAGTCACATTTCTTTTTTAAATATGGTACGTGCTAAAATTTGAGACTTTTTTTAGGCAGGAAATTGGCATATAAGTTTGATAAATTCGTCCCACTGTACTATTAGACTACCAGCATGAAAGAATATACCAGACCCAGCTATGACCACTGCATTCATGAGGTGGGTGCACCCCTCGCCCCTCTCTGTGATGTAGCCTTTTAATGCCACGGAAAGTGGGAGGTGGATGAGATATTCAGCTGACAGATCCTCTCTACCGAGGCTACAAATATTACAATCAAACAACCGTTCCATTATAAGAACATTATTCTTGAAACTGCATACATGATAAACTCTGAACATTTCTCGCTCGAAGAATCAGTCTGTACTCCAATACGGAGCCAACGTTTGCTCTGCAGTTTGACTAAAGTTAAATGCGGCAACTTTAACAGTCATTCTCATACAAGCCCATAAGACTTTCCAACTAATGAAATGTAGTAACATTGGTGAGATTGGAGGTTTTCTTCTGCTTGACCGGAGCCCCAGATCACTTCAAGTTGCTGCAGATTTCTTTTAACCCCTTACAGACCAAGCACCATAAACTTATAGTGCTTGGTCCTGGGCAATGTAGTGGGAGCAGGTTGGGCTCTTGGCTGTTACTCACTTGCAGACTATATAGCGCTCACTGAGCACTATGTTCTGAATTGAGAAAGCGGAGGTGTCACTTCTGCTACTCAACCCAGCGATCAAATGACTGCAGGGTGCCCCCTGCCATAGCAAAACTGCAGACGCAGATCAGCTCTGTCACTACAGGGGGGATGTTTTCTACTGTAAACGGGGCTCCTATGGATGCTGCTCTTATAAACGCCCCAGTTACAGTAGAAAGGTCTGAAATCGAAAAAAAATGACATCATGGAGGGCATAGATAGTAGAAAAAAAAAGTTACACAAATAAGTTTAAAAAAAATTACAGAATAAAATAAAAACTATATATAAAAAAGAAAAATGACTCAATGCCGACACCAACCAAAACAGTCGTCATATGCGCCTTGTAATCCGAGACTATACAAATTATAAATACCTCTAATAAAATTAAAAAGAAAAAATGGCTCTATATGTCATGGGAAAAAAAACCCAGCAAAAATAATTATGGTAGCTGAAGAAAATAAAATAGGGCAGTAAAAAGGGTTTGTTCCTATAGGACCAACACCCTGGTCCTTAAGGGGTTAATGGTCACTTCAAGATGTTTCCTGGGGTTTCACACTGATAGCCTATTCTTAAAGTGAAATCCACTCTTGAATACAAGTTCGATATCATGCAAAGGTGTAATATACAGTTAGTTGTCAGACCTCCCTTTTTCTAACACATAAGGTTACCTGCAGCCCCCAGTAGAGGGAGTCTAGAAGCGCACTGCAAACTGTGGTACACTAACCTCAACAGAGAGAGTATACAGTAGGTTCCCAATAATGGGACCCCACCAATCACACATTATGGACTACTGAGAGGACAAGCCAGAAATACAAAATAAAACATCTCCAGTTATATGAGGTTTACAAGAGTTAATAGTGAAGTCAATGCTTGATGAACGATTCATGCTCTTATTTCCAGGTCTTACTTGTTTATGTTAGCGAGGTAAATGTCAGCCACGTGGCCCCCTGTGGGGCAGCTGAGACTCGCTCTAGCCGTGACCTTCTCCTCCACCAGTGGCTCAGATGTCTGCTCTGGGTCAGATCTCGGACTGGATCTCTCGCTAGGGGAGTCATCACTGTCAGGAAGGAGAATATATTACTTTAATTGGTTTCAAATTACTGCATTAATTATTACCAAATCAATAAAGTTTTTACTGATTAGGTAACAAAGAAACAATACAGGGAGTCTGTAGAGCAGTCAGATGAGTATATATGCGAGCACATACCTTCCCGTAGCCGGTACTCGTCTGCTGAATGTAATGCTGTTGGGATGGGATCCTGTGCGGAGGACAACGCCTGTCAGTTTGCAAAATTATTTAGAAAGAAGTACAGGTCAGGTTTACAAAAACAACTTTTCTGCCAGTCTTGCTAAAATGCATCTGCCTGGGCTCTGCTACATCTCAAAATTAATGAGCAGCGTTATTCCATTAGACACTAAGCAGAAAACCAAATAGAAGCGTAATGTAACATTCTTATAAATACTTTTCATCAAATTGGTCCCTCAAACTAGAGCTGAATTTTGTTTCCTAGGGCAAAATGACTTGGCCCCACCCCCTTGACACGTTCACGACACTAGGGCCATTTCCCCACTGCAGCTCCCCTATAGAGGGAAGTTTTGCTTAGCTTATCACCCAAAAGCAAAAGGTGAAGGAATCTAAACAGGACTTGGCCACATATCCAGGGACCCTACAACAGTCACTTAGGCTGCCTTTATAGTATTTACAGCTTTGTACTTACCGTCTTCTGTGCTGTGCATCTCCGATGTCATATCTAATACTGAGTCTTCAGCTGAGATAGGTTCGCTATGTGAACTCTCACTATAGACCAAAAGGTATATAAAGAGAAGGGAGAAAAAAAAAAAAAAAAAAGAGAGTTAAAAAGAAGTCAGCAAGAGGAAAAATGGAATAGATTATCTATTAATTTCAAATATCAGATTTGAATGTATAAGAGGATTTATGTGCTTACTGTAAAATCTCATTAAAGGACACAAAAACAATTGGAATAGGCTGCTATCACTAGGAGGCGCGACACTAAGGGCAAAAAAATAAGCTCCTCTTAAGCAGGCTATACCTGCCTACAGGCATTGAGCTACAAAGTTTGTACCCCCACAGAAGGAGAAGCCTAGAAAAGAACAACTAATCTAACAGATGTCAGAACACCAGCCTGGTAATACACTGCACAGGAAGCACCCAACGAATGGGTAGAGTATGCCATGATCTCGAAGGGAGGATCCTGTCCCTCCACTTAGTACGCATGGAGGATGGCCGAGCGGAACCACTGAGAGATAGTCCCCCTGGAAGCCAGCAACTCCTTGTGTCTACTGCCTTGGAGGATGAAGAGAGAATCTGAGTGTCTGAAAGAACATGTGACTGATAAGCAAGGTCAAATGGCCCTTAACAAATCCAACTTATAAGGGCCTTCTTGCTGGGGTAGGTAGGAGAAGGAAAGACACAATGTCCTTGAGGTAAAACACAGTAATGCTATCAGGAGAAACCATGGAACATGATGCAAATTAACCCGTCCTGATGAAAGCTCAAAAAAACGGGACAACAAGAAAGAGCTGGCAACTCCGAGACTCTCCTGATGGACATCATTGCGAAAGTTGCTTTTCTTTTCTGTTGCAAAGACACCTCCCGTGAAGGCTCAAAGGGAGAAAAAACAAAACTTTTGAGCCTCGAAAACCCGGTTAAGACCCCATAGTGGAGTAGGGGATCTGTACAGTGGGACTGTGTGTGCTACTCCCTGGAGGAAGGTCTTGACATCGTGTATGTTAAAAAAAAAAAAAACAGACAAAGCTGATACTTGGCGCTTCAAGGAGTTGAGGGCAAGGCTCGCATCCAAACCTGACCAGAGAAAAGAGAATAGTCGGGAGAGATGGGTTACTCCTTGCACAACTGAAAAAAAAGGTCTTCGAAGTCTTGTGCTAAATACGGAAAGAAGAAGAGTGCCTCTGTTGCCTGCTGACTTCCCCTAAAAAACGATTGGACTTTAGGACTGCGACTTCAACAGCCACACTTAAATTGAGAGACCATCAAGTCAAGTGGAAGAGAGGGTCCTGAGAAAGGAGATCTGAGTGATCTGGAAAAGGCCATGGAGCATCTGCGAGTAGATTGAGCACATCTGCGTACCACATGCGTCTGAGATAGTCAGCGGCCAGAAAGAAGACTGGAACTTCTTCTGCTATGATTTTCCTGAATGTCCATGGCAGAAGAGGAAGTGGTGGAAAGAGGTAAGGAAGTGAGAAGGGGGTCAATAGGATCACGAGAGCATTGGTAGTCACTATGAGGGGATTGCAGGCTCTGGAAACGAATTGTGGAATCTTGTAGTTCAGACGAGAGAGCAGAATATTGATGTCCAGAGATACCCGACGCAGGCAGATAGTAGAGAGGACTTCCAGATGAAGGGACCACTACTAGCTTGCTGTCCATTTTTCCACCCCAAGAATGCTAACTGCGGGGATTAAGGGGACATGGCTTTCTGCCCAGGAGATAATCTGGGCTGCCTTCTGCATGACAGCTCTGTTACGTGCGCCGCCTGGTGACTGATGCAAGCCATGACTGTCTCGCACAGAAATAGGACATGCCACGATTTGTTTACCGCCCAAGTTTTCATGCGGTCAAATAGCGGCTGTCTGCACAGGATTGCATTATCTAATGCAATCCTACGGCAGCGGGCATGGGCAGAAATTCTGCGGGAAATCCCGCCGCAGAATTTCCGCCCATGTGCATTTGGCCATACTATGATACTTACTATGATAAGACTGGCTCAACTTAAAGCAAACCTATCACCAATTATAAGCACCATATACTAAGCTGTTATAGTAACAGATGAGGTGACATGAAGTCTAGGGAGCCTCTTTTCTTACTCCTCCGATCCCCTATTCCTGCGGTGTATCCTGATGAAGTCATGGCATGCACAGCAAGTGTGGCTGTGCACGCACTCCCTTATGTAAGAATCCCTCTTGCTGTGCATGCACGGACTTCTCCACTGAACAATCCAGGGAACACTGCAGGATCGGGGAACCGGAGGAGTAAGAAAAGGGGCTTCCCAGACTTCAGGTCACCTGAACTGTTAGTACCATAACTTAGTTTATAGTACTTTTAGTGGGTGACAGGTTCCCTTTAAAGGGGTTCATCCACTAGAGAAGGCGTTGCTGATAATTAGAGGTTTTCTGCTATAGTTTATGGAGGAGAGTCCCAAGAGGGGCAGACATATACCATAACAGATTAAATTGACAGGGGCTGATGGGAGAATCCCTTTAACCAAATTTGTGTACCTTACAAGTCATAAGTTTAATTCACTAATTTATTGCAGATATAAAGCAATATGTTATCTATAGAGAACTGTGTGCATGTCTCCTTATGCAATACTACTTGTAGGTTACATTAGCTGACATGCAAGACAGAGTCATATACTTGTTTGCTGTCTATTCAGAATTTATAGTCCTGGATAATAATATAAAACGGACAGATTATTATAAAACAAAACAATATCACATCACAACCAGACACCGTCCAGGAAATAACTTTAGATATTGTTTGCCATAAAGATGACAATCTTGGTACATACCAGTCTTCACCACCACTGCCAGCCATATAGACTGGTCCATCCAGCTCACGTGGGCCAGGAAAGATACTTTCATGCTGCATGATGATAGTCTTGATCAATTCGTTGACATGAGACTGGCAAGAAACTTGGTCATGGTTGTCAGGTACACACATCAGGGTGGGGCCAAAGCAAATGGCAAGATTATAGGGGTCCATCATGTTATCATCACTGAACTGAGAAAGACTGTATGCAAAAGACGAAAAAAAGGAAAAAGATCAGTAAATAAAAATAGAACAATAACAATTCTTAAAGAATATTGTGGAACATTTGCAAACTTTTTCTTACATTATTTAGTGCAATTCCATGTCTGATCTGCTGAGAACAATCCTTTTCGATCACTAATCTACCAACAGTGCTTGGCACACAGTTGGTCCTGAATGACAACCCACGTGGGAGCGATAATGAAGCCATTTCCTGCTTTCAACATTGAAAACAGCTTTATCTGTTTCTTCTCTAAGGGCTTGCACAGGTGTATTTGCATCATGTATTATACGTGTAAATATTGTGCGCATAATGTACAGTGAATACGGAGAACCCGTTGATATCAATGGGTTCATTTACAGGTACGTATTATTTCATGTGATGTTCGTTCACTTGAAAAAATACTGCATATTATGCACCGTAATAGTCCATTGAAGTGATTGGGCCGGCGCAAATACACAGTGAATACGCAGGAAACCTACGTATTCACTGTGTATTTGTACAGAAAACTAACGGGCCCTCCTCTCTACTTTTTTGCATGTGCAAATATGCACAAAAAACAGCAGAAGTCAGTGGAATATGGGGGCGCAAGCAATTTCCGGTCATGTAAATATGCAGCATATTTACACGATTGAAATATGCTTATGCCCATGTTAATGAGCCCTAAGAGTTGATCCTTGAGCTATAATTTCACAACTTGACAGAAAGTGTGTTCCCAAAATGTGCTCATACATGAGCCATATGGATCCGTCGGAGCCGCGACTTACAGGACAGCATCAGATACATGCAAGCAGCAGATCCATAATGAGTTCTACATCTGTTGGTCATGGAATACTCACTGATTGAGGAAGGCAAAAAGGTATCTCATAAGTACAAGTGTGGGAGAAGGGAGGCAGAGAAGAACTTTGCGTATATGAGAAGCTCGCTCTTGCATGTTGTCCATAGCTGGAAAGCATAAAACATGATTTAGTCACAGTACTTTCTATAGGATTATGAACAATCATTACTGAAAATGTTAATTGCACCCAGAAACTAATAGGTTTTCCCATGGGAGAAATGTTCCTGGTGATGCATCTCCACATCAAGGGACTTCCCAGTCATAAAGCAAGAGGATGAGACATTCCCACATCAATAAGCTTCCTGACTCATCGAGTCATCCCTTGGCATGCCGTCTTCCCAGCGCTCCTCCCCCATCCGCAAATACATCATTCTTATTAGGTCATTTCAGCCCTCTGGAGAAATGACCTGTAGAACCCATTAATAGAAAAATGTATATTAACTCTCTTACTGCAGCTAAGCGATACAATTCTGTGTACTGTGCGCAGCCGTGTAAATAATGTGTTCTGCAACTTTTTTTAAAAACTCTACACCCACTTTTAACTCATCATTTTCAAAATCTCAGCTTTTTGTCAGTGAAAGGAAGCAATTCTTGTTTACATCCAGTGGCGGCATTCACCTATAATGTTTCTTCACATCACTGGTTTTCATCAGGGTTTACAGCTGAATCCTTAAAAGGGGACGGACCGCCTGGACAGAACCAATCACTACTATTGATGAAACTACTGAGGCAGAGACCAATAAGTCTCAGTTTCAGCAGCTTTTAATTCCTTTCTGGCAATCTGAGTCAGAAAGAATAACCTGGTGATCCGCATTACTCTTTCCAGCTCAAATCCTAATAAAGGACTTGAAGAGGTGAATGTTCCATCGCTAGGACAGTACACTGCATTACTTATGTAGTGCATTTTACTAAGCATATGGCAGCAGCCTATTAGACTCTGCAGGAGGCAGGGTCTAATAGCCCGAGTTACATGGCAGACAGAGGTCTTTCTGTCAAGCTTCTGGATGTCATGGGAACCCATTAGTACCTTGCAATCGCAATGCGTGATGCTGATGGGTGATAAAAAGTGCCCCCTCTGTCTGCCATCTGCTTACATGCAGCAGTTGCTATTGATTGTGGCACGTAAGGGGTTAAGCTGCCAAGTTGTAAGGTTTCTCTGTATCTGGTAGTTAGAGCAGGAGCCTGGCTGTCAGTCAGCAAAGTCACCACCTTAAAAAGATGTACGTGCAGGTTTAAAGCCCATTAGTGACCATTGTAAAAAGAAGTATGGGCTGTCCCTAAGGGGTTTATATTCTCATATGACTGCTTCGTAGTCATGTACACTAGTGAATTGGGATAATGCAAGTTTACTTATTTGCCTTATTACAAAAGCTATGCAAACTATTATTTTGGTAGCACATAGTATGTGGGTCCTTACAGACACAACTTAGGAGGTCATGGAAGATTTCTTTAGGAAAAAGAGGTGTTAACAGCCCACGAAAGTAAAGTTTGAGAACCCCGGCCACAGAATCCATGTCATGGTCATTCTGGTCTTCTTCTAGAGGGTCCTCGCCTGCCATAAAATACAAAAGCCAAATATTAAAAGATGCCAGTAACCGTATAACCAGCTCTGCCTACAGCAAACAGGTACGTGACAATGTAGCCTTCTAGTATTAAAGGGAAGCTGCGTTTTTGGGCAGGGTTTCCACTTTCATATTTAGATTTTGAGTATCAAACTGTACACGCACAAGTAAAACCTATATGTCGGGATCTGACTTTCAACTATATGCCAATAGTTACTTTAGTAAGCCCCTCTCCCACCTGGAGGAAGTGGAAAAAATGCTATATAAAATATCATTACTGGTGCTCAGCAGCCAACAAAAAGTTCAAAATAACCAACATAGCTGGAAGTAAAGGACTCACTGCAGCTTATACCTTCTGCTTAACTCATCTAGTCAATTAGTCAGACAAAGACTAGCTGCCAAGTCCAGAAACTGTCTACAAAGGATTTCCTTACAAAAATCTCCCGGCTTTCATTCAGAAAGTGACAGGTCAACTTAGTGGATTTTGTCTTCTCAGAAGCCGTGTTGGCACAGCTCAGAGAGGTCATTGACAATACATTAGGTAACAGCCATCGATATGGCCATTTGTTTAGAATGTCACATGATCTTCCAAGGTGACGAACTGGAAGTAGTAACGTCGAAGCAAACACAATGGGAATAACTGGTTGGATGAACGCTACTACTGGGCAGTTAGCTTACAGTAAAGTCTTGTTTAAAGCCTACACTAGGGGGAATATATAACAGAATGCACAGGGAATTGATTACTAAGGCTAGTAACACATCAATCTTTGTGCTGTCCAATAGGCAAGGATACCTGAAGTTCATGGACAATTGCACGTCCTATACTCCTCTGTAAAAACTAAAGTAGTAAATGGAATAGATAGACTACAGTATTCAGAAAGATCATCAACATTGGGGCCATTTTTCTTGACAGCTGATGTCCAGGCTAGGGTGCGACCTAATAACAGTATATAAATATATCAGGGGACAATATGGAGATCTCTCCCATCATCTATTTATACCCAGGACTGTAACAGGGGGTGCTATAATAACTATGTATTATATATCAAGGATAATACAGATATCTCTCCCATCATCTATTTATACCCAGGACTGTAACAAGAGGGCACTCTAATAACTATGTATAAATATATCAGGGGACAATATAGAGATCTCTCCCATCATCTATTTATACCCAGAACAGCAGGTGCTCTAATAACCATGTATAATATATCAGGGGACAATGCAGAGATCTCTCCCATCAGCTATTACATTTAGGACTGTTACTGTAACAGGGGGTGCCCTCTACGTCTAAAGGAAAGAAAGTTTCTACACCAATATAGAAGGAGGTTCTTTACAGTGAGAGCAGTGAGACTATGGAACTCTCTGTCTGAGGACGTGATGATGGCAAACTTGATAAAAGAGTATAAGAGAGGCCTGGATGCTTTTCTTGAGCAATACAATATTACATGTTATATCACTGATTACATCAGAAGGGTCGGTGATCCAAGGATTACTACTAGAGATGAGCGAGCCTACTCGGCCACGCCCCTTTTTCACCCGAGCACCGCGATTTTCGAGTACTTCCGTACTCGGGTGAAAAGATTCGGGGGGCGCCGTGGGTGAGTGGGGGGTTGCAGCGCGGAGTGGGGGGGGGGGGAGGGAGAGAGGGCTCCCCCCCGGTTCCCCCCCCGCGCCGCCACGCCTCCCCCCGCCCCCCGAATCTTTTCACCCGAGTACGGAAGTACTCGAAAATCGCGGTGCTCGATTGAGTAAATACTCGAAACGAGTAGATTCGCTCATCTCTAATTATTACGATTAGGATATTGGAGTCAGGAAGGAATTTTGTTTCTAAAATGAGAAAAATCAGCTTCTTCTGGATCAACACCACAGGATATGTACTGAATGGACATATGTCGCTTTTCAGCCTAACATATTTGTACAATGTAACTATTTTTCTATCAATTTAAAAAAAATCTGTGACCCCATATAACCGGGAGTACAACTCTTGCTATTGGAATGAATAAAGGCAATTGTCTCTCACACTATTTAGAGATTCATAGAATATAATAATGCATGCTTCTTATCAATTCTGAAGTGGTTGTAACTTTCACGGCTTAATTAAGGATCTCATTGTAGGAGTCTTCCATGTCCAACGCAAAAACAACCTATTTTTTAAGTGAATATTCTGCGTTCATTGAAGGGGTTAACAAGGGACATTTTTAATAGCAGCTCAGGATTCAGGACCCGCATAAAAGATAAGATTCCCCTTCCCTGTTCCCCTGCCCCTTGGTCCCTGCTGTTCTCCACTTCCGGTAGTACAGCAATGATGTCCTGGTACCAGATCATGTTATCACTAAGGCCAATCACCGGATGAAGTGAGCTGGTGATTGGCTGCAGGAGTCCTATTATGTAACCCTAGTGCCGACTCCCTGCACCCAGAAATGAAGACTAGTGGGAACAGAGTTATCGGAGAGTGGGGAAGGCAAGTATATATTCTTTTAAGTTGGTCTTGCACATGGAGCAGCTTTTGGGAAAAAAGCCCCAAATAACCTCTTTAATTTAGTAATATGCTGTTAGAGATCTATTTTTCAGAGGGGCTTTTTTTTGGGTGGCTGCAGACAATGAGAATTTTATTTTTACTTCTATGCAGGATATTTGGAGCTCTGTATCAGGAAAAATTAGCATTGACTACTGGGCCTAAAACAACATGATCAAAAAAGTGGAAAATCAATTTAGATTCAGGTGAAACATACTTGAAGAAATAGCAGTTACCTCTTTCAAAGGCGTTCTTAATATCATTTACTTCCACCTGGGAGCCAGACACTCGAAATATCCCCTCATGTTGAAGACCTAGGCAGGGTATAAGAATGGATGTCACATACAAAGTTAGACTTGAGAAAGAAATGTTCTAACTAAAGAAATGTCTGCAGACTTTAGAGAACACATACCATGACGACTGATAAATCTTATACAGCTTTCAACTACGAGGGGAATTGGTTGCTTGGAGTCCTAGAATAAGAGATGAAACATTAACTCTGCCCCAAGCACAACATGGACAGCCGTGTAGGCAAAATGAGGGGGCACTCCTCCAAGATTACTGAAGCCAGGCTGGGCCCTTGCCTTATTATGTTACCATAGAATATATTTGCAGGATACACATATACTACAGGAACTGTAGACGGAATACATTCATTCCATACAAATTGGATTTACTGGAGTCTATTGCTGTACAATCATACGTTAGAAGCCGTGTCCTATTGAAACAAGATTAAAAGCTGATCTGGTTACAGGTATAAAGTTACGGAATTAGTCTTCAATGATACAAGTCGGACATGTACAAGCCAGTATAAAGCTCTTACTGATTCCGCTCTCATTTGTGATTAATAGAAAACTATATATCGGGGCTAGAGACTATGGGCCATATATTTTATGTATCCTGTATCTCATCATGGACTATTAGCATTGGGACTACTAGACTAGGCTCACATCTACAACACGAACCAAACCCAAGCCCTAACAAAATCCACACACACCACACAATATAACAGTGTCGCATGGAGCGCTGCTTGATATATGCAAGAAAAAAAACCTGGTTCTAAACTGCAACATAAAGCATGAAGTATTATTATACAAGTACCCCCTTCTAATAACCCCTTTAATAGATGTGCCGCTATAGATCCGACCCCACAGTCTCACCTGCTTCCGTAGAGTAGACATTCTTCGCCCGCTGAAAGAGGAAGAAAATACATGATAAAGTATTAAATACATTAATATGACCATGTAAATGTAACTTGTTTGGAAAGTTATGGAGGCACAAACCTTGCGATAGAGCAGTCTGTTCGTTGACCTGATAAAACAAAATGTATAAAAACCATTACTAGGGAAAATTATGAAGTTTTTTGTGACTCATTCAAATAATTTCTATAAAGTGACAGAATTCGATGCAGATCTGGATGAGGAGGCCTCACAGATAACATGAGCTAAAGGGTGTAGGACCAGCTATCTAATGCATATGGGGGTGTCCAGGCTCCCCTCCAACAACATATGTTATACCCAATGGAGATAAGCAGCTGCCACAGCAGTTTGGTAACAGCTTATTCCCATCTAACCCAAGGAAAATACATGCACGCTGAGCCTAGCCGAGCTTGCAGGCATATAGGGGAGTCAGGAGGAATAGCTGTAGGCCAACGGTAGTCTACAGCGCATGGGAACAGTTACCCCTTTTCTCCGTCCGTTACTATGCCAATTATTCAAGACCATGATAAGTATGTATGTCAAGACAACTTCTAGAATGCAGGACCCTGACATTTTTGGCCAAGTTGGACACCCCGAACTTTTCATATTACAAATGCCAACGAGACTTTTTCCTCAGTTAGTATAAGTAAAATATAAAGCATTCATGCTCATACAATATTCAGCTTGCCTTTAAATCTTCCTACACTCCTGAATGATATCTCTGTGGTTTATCTATACCTGTAAGGATGCATTTAGTTCATAGGCTTCTACATGCCTTAATTGATCCCAACCAAACTTGGCACACACACTTCATGTCCAACATAAACATCAGAATCTTATTATTAGACAGGTATGTAGCTACTGTCATACTAGATTTGGGACAGAACCTTCTGGAATGTTCTGTAGAAGTGGGACCCGAGAGAGCAACGGGTAAATAAGCTAGTTAGTTGTTAAATCCAGCATTTACTTCATAGACATTACTCCATGGCTGGTCTGTCATGGTGACAGGAAATAATAAATGCTTCCTGCCCAGATTACATATTACTGATAGGATTATTGGTTTCCCATGCAATTGGCCCTAGTGTGCATCTGAGATAGGAAAAAGGGCCTGATGTGGGTAGTGACGACCACTGTACAGTGCTGAGAACCATTGCCAAATAAAGTCAGCAGGCATCCATGGTTTTCAGGTAACATTCTACAATTATCTATAGTAGATTCTCTCTGAATATGGCCTTTAGTAGCATCTCTGATAAAAAAAGGGTTTGTGTTCATACCCGCATTTGATTGTTCTGCTTTTGTGCTCCATTATAAGAGCAGGAAAGGGGAATCACCAGTTTTATGATGGAACCAAACAGTGCCAAAATGGACCCCATTGACTTTAATGGTGTCAGTCTGGTTTCTGTTCAGCTGTCCAGTATTTTAGCGGAGGAAAAAGTCCTTCATGCAGGACTTTTTCTTCTAGCATTTTGTACCGGAACTGTGACCGAACCTCCGAATGGAGGTTCCTAACACATATGTGAACATAACCTAAGTAGATATATAACAATGTACACTACCGTTCAAAAGTTTGGGGTCACCCAAACAATTTTGTGTTTTCCATGAAAAGTCACACTTATTCACCACCATGCGGTGTGAAATGAATAGAAAATAGAGTCAAGACATTGACAAGGTTAGAAATAATGATTTGTATTTGAAATAACATTGTTTTTACATCAAACTTTGCTTTTGTCAAAGAATCCTCCTTTTGCAGCAATTACAGCATTGCACACCTTTGACATTCTAGCTGTTAATTTGTTGAGGTAAGCTTGTGAAATTGCGCCCCACGCTTCTAGAAGCATCTCCCACAAGTTGGATTGGTTGGATGGGCACTTCTGGCGTACCATACGGTCAAGCTGCTCCCACAACAGCTCAATGGGGTTCTGATCTGGTGACTGCGCTGGCCACTCCATTACCGATAGAATACCAGCTGCCTGCTTCTGCTGTAAATAGTTCTTGCACAATTTGGAGGTGTGTTTAGGGTCATTGTCCTGTTGTAGGATGAAATTGGTTCCAATCAAGCGCTGTCCACTGGGTATGGCATGGCGTTGCAAAATGGAGTGATAGCCTTCCTTATTCAGAATCCCTTTTACCCTGTACAAATCTCCCACCTTACCAGCACCAAAGCAACCCCAGACCATCACATTACCTCCACCATGCTTAACAGATGGCGTCAGGCATTCTTCCAGCATCATTTCATTTGTTCTGCGTCTCACAAACGTTCTTCTTTGTGATCCAAACACCTCAAACTTGGATTCATCCGTCCACAACACTTTTTTCCAGTCTTCCTCTGTCCAATGTCTGTGTTCTTTTGCCCATCTTAATCTTTTTCTTTTATTGGCCAGTCTCAGATATGGCTTTTTCTTTGCCACTCTGCCCTGAAGCCCAAAATCCCGCAGCCACCTCTTCACTGTAGGTGTTGACACTGGTGTTTTGCGGGTACTATTTAATGAAGATGCCAGTTGGGTACCTGTGAGGCGTCTGTTTCTCAAACTAGAGACTCTAATGTGCTTATCTTCTTGCTTAGTTGTGCAACGCGGCCTCCCACTTCTTTTTCTACTCTGGTTAGAGCCTGTTTGTGCTGTCCTCTGAAGGGAGTAGTACACACCGTTGTAGGAAATCTTCAATTTCTTAGCAATTTCTCGCATGGAATAGCCTTCATTTCTAAGAACAAGAATAGACTGTCGAGTTTCAGATGAAAGTTCTCTTTTTCTGGCCATTTTGAGCGTTTAATTGACCCCACAAATGTGATGCTCCAGAAACTCAATCTGCTCCCAGGAAGGTCAGTTTTGTAGCTTCTGTAACGAGCTAGACTGTTTTCAGATGTGTGAACATGATTGCACAAGGGTTTTCTAATCATCAATTAGCCTTCTGAGCCAATGAGCAAACACATTGTACCATTAGAACACTGGAGTGATAGTTGCTGGAAATGGGCCTCTATTCACCTTTGTAGATTTTGCACAAAAAACCAGGCATTTGCAGCTAGAATAGTCATTTACCACATTAGCAATGTATAGAGTGCATTTGTTTAAAGTTAGGACTAGTTTAAAGTTATCTTCATTGAAAAGTACAGTGCTTTTCCTTCAAAAATAAGGACATTTCAATGTGACCCCAAACTTTTGAACGGTAGTGTATATATCCTGGTTAATATGGAGGCAAGAAGGTGAACTGATTAAGCTCTAAGTTGTTCATTCATCCAACTATGTAACAGTAACGTCACAACAATTCAAACTAGGTCCTGAAGGACACTGGAAAATGTTCTAGGACTCGAATAAACAAACAATCGAACATACTGACAAATAGGACCAAAGTACGTGAAAAGGCAAAGTTGACGGAAAACATTTGTAGCAGCATAATAATTGGCATAGACGTTTCAATTTCAGAAGAAGTAAATGGAAGGACGTTCAATTAGTTATTAGATATTCTGGCCACTGCAGAATCGGACAAACTTGTTATTAATCAGTGACCAGGTGACTTCCATAGATTGTCACTAGATGATCATTGACCTTGTCAATGTGACTGATAGGCATACCTCCCCACCCAAGTTCCCAGATGAACATAAGAAATTGCTTCTGCCAGACTCACACTCTCCCAGGGACTTCTGTAACATGTCATGCTTGGCTTTCAGTTTTGTAATCAAATTTCGTCCCTCCAGGAATTCCTTCATCTTCTACAGAGAACAAAGAAGCAATAATTCATCAGCGACATCCAATCAGATTCTCAATGCAGCCCACAGCTATTACACATGACCCAGAAATATCTAATTAATTTCAAAGGTTTAATATACGCACGTAGATCGCACTTAAGGCAACACATGTCATTTTGTTAAATTCTTTTTTGGGGTGAAGAGTAAGTTCTTCTGAAGGTGAGAAAATCCTGTTATGAAGGGCCAGAATTCCTTGTAGGAAGCATCGACTCCCAGCTAGAGGCTCGGGGCAGAGACTAATTTGATGAGGGAATTGGAAAAACATCTTCACCTTCAAAATGAAAAGTGTTCGCACTCATCTACTATCAAAATGATTCTGACAATGGCCCGGCGGCTAACACAGCCAATTAATGCCCATTTCACGTGGATAAGAGAGATTAAAGTTCAGGTTCAGTTTAAAGTCTTTTGTAAGCACTAAAATTCACATGTACCACCCTACTGCATGGGGACTCCGTGATTAGCACTGTTGGGGTCCTGGATTCAAGGCTGACCAGGGACAACATCTGCATGGAGTTTGTATGTTCTCGCCGCGTACTCCAGTTTCCTTCCATACTCCAAAAACATACTAATTAGGTGAATTTAGATTGTTAACCCCAATAGTGACAAAGCCAATTAGGGGTGCGGAATAGGTAAAAATATGTGGGAAATAAATAAAAACAAACATTGCAAATCAGATAGCAACCTCATTAACCTGTTCATTCCTATGAGCGTATGTAATATGGCAGGACTTTACTTATAGGACTAAGATATATACAATAGAACATTGATTATGGTATTCTTTTAGTTTAAAACTCAGAAGCGTAGCTTTCAATTGACACCAGGATATCCTCAGGTGCAATAAAGGTCAGGGAGGGTGGTAGTGGGGGGGGGGGGGGGGGGGTTACTTGCTGGTTCTGGGTCTGTGTAGGGGAGGGGGAGCTGCAGATAAGAGAAGGAAGAAATGTCACAATCCATTACTGTCTCCTCTCCCACTGTACACTCTTCCAGTGATCCTCAGGATGTGATACATGAACTTGTGTTCATGTGACATTGTGCCCCAAAAATCTGATACAGGTAAAGCCAACTATTAGTTGGTATGAAGTTAGACGAAAGTGTCTAACAATGCATCAGACTTCTCATGTAGCACGAGCCACTGTGATAAAATTGGTGGATTTTAAGACTGTCTAGTCTACGTTTGAACGGTCTATTAGACAGGTTTAGAAAATCTGTCCTACTCTGCTTTACTACAAATCTAGCCATTTCGCAGTGTACCAAGAGCGGAATTTAAGACCGCTGTATCCATGCTGGTCTTAATACAATCCTGCCAGCGTCTGATGTACCTAATGTATGAAGATGCAGATCTTGGATCATCGGTGCACATACACAGACGCTGGAGTAGATTTCATATATAAATTTATACCAGTTTCGGGCATAAATTATATACATAAATGTGTCAGGACGGGGCGGCCATGTCTCCTCCCGACAAGCCAAGCCCCTTTTCCTAAAGTGCCATGAGCTGATGTACATCACAAAAACTCGTACACGTTTTGTGACTTTTCTATGTCAGTTTTTACTTTATAAATTCCCCCTCAAGTATCCATTTCCAGAAGTTATACAAATATGGATCCTTTAATTTCTTAATTGTATAAGTCAAAAGTGTGAAAGCGGTCTAAAAATTCCAGGAAACAGAAGGGATAACAGTATTTTAGCACTTTCCAGGTATACCAGGTGATCAAATTTGCCTTCTATTGTATTCAGATAAAGTTACCCGGTACAATCTGTAAAGTCAGTAAAACCATTTTCCTTACGGTAAAATAGAACTGCTCGGTCTCCTGCTGGTTGGCACGCCGCTTGGCTATGCTTGGCTTGCTCATGTAGGTCTCCGACACTGTGGACTTCACAGATTCCATAGAGTTACTATACTGGAAACAGTCCGATACATCAAAGTCCTCCACGCTCACCATGTCTTGAATAGTCTGTAATGTAGCCTCCATTGTCTTTTTAACCTTAGAGGAAAATAGGTAAATCTTTCAGATATATTCTTACACAACAGTAACGGCACATAAGTGTTTTTCTGTAAAAGACACAATATTTCATTTTCCTGAAAACAAAATCAACACGATAGAACAATATAACTCATCCTTCAGGCACCAGTCACTGATTGAAAGTCAACCAGCATACTCTAAGTAACCAGTACAGCAATTTGGTGGTAAATATACACTTCGTTTGAAACCAATCCTTTCCTTAGAAGTTGTCGGATATCGTTGATATCAATGATTACAATATCAGAGCAAAAGAATTATTTATTGCAGAAAACCGACCCCTTGTAGGGAGCCTCTAGTACCACTTATGCACAAAAATACATGGATTTATAATAATCCAAACACAAAGGTATCAATTATGGCCTTTAATACGACTAGACTGTATAGAACATTGTCTGAAACTAGAACATAAGTTATTTACAACATGCCAAGTGCACGTTATTTTGATCCAAGAAAATACAGAAATCATTATGCTTTTAGCATAATTTACTGCCCATGTTGCTGCCACATGTTGGAGACATGGCACTTATTACTTATAGCTTCTATTATTGGAAAATCTTAATGAATCTCAGCAAAGTCCAACTCTACTCTGCTTACAAGATACAAGTATAAAGACGTTTACAACTGGGTGTTACTGTTCTCCTCTTCAATAGGCCGTGTCCCTACATAGTCCGACACTGGTAGCACTGACTGATTGTGTAGGTCATGCCTGATTGACAAGGAGATGAGAACAGCCAGTTGACCATTTATGTCATGCTCCACAACACTGGGGCAGATATACTGATGCGGTCTAATATTTAGACTAGACCGTCTTAAAATGAACTAGATTCAGCAAAAAGGCTCATGTTGGATGTTAATTCTGGAGCATCTCTAGATACTTCTGTCTAACTTTATACCTTTTATTAGTTGCTAGGTTTACATTAGTATTTGCAGCAGAATTTCAGTGCAATTTTTGGTATATAGTGGCACATTTAGGCCACACTCATTTTTTGGACAAAGTAAAAAAAAAAAAATTATAGAAAGTGTCTAAAATGTATCACAAAAGTGGAGCTAAGCACGTAACAACGTTTTTTTGGAGCAATTTGCACCAGAAGACTAGTGCATTGTAAATCGTAAATGTGAGCCGGTGTGTTCTCCACTCTCCACTAATGACTGCCCCATGGCTAATAACGTTTGTTATAGCTCTATTCCTACTCCTCTATGCAGCTCTCCCATTAAAACCCCTGGCAGAAAATGATGGAATCACCATATAGAGGATGGTCATCCAGATTTTCTTACTTCTCAGCAAATACACACATCACTGATAGACACAGAACAGTGGGGCATACTTACCATTCAAAATACAAGAGTCTTCCATTGTGGCGCAAATTACGGCAAAAAAATGTCTCACATGCTTTGCCCCATTTATCAAGTGTTTTCACACACTTTCTGGGTTGTTGCCTAAAGCGTGCCAAGATGACATAATTTTTGGAGTAATCGAAGCCAGTTAATAGCTGGTCTAAACTTAGACTCGACAGTCTTAAAGGGGTTGTCTCGCGGCAGCAAGTGGGGTTATACACTTCTGTATGACCATATTAATGCACTTTGTAATATACATTGTGCATTAATTATGAGCCATACAGAAGTTATTCACTTACCTGCTCCGTTGCTAGCGTCCCCGTCGCTATGGATCCGTTTTAAATTCGCTGTCTTCTGGCGTTTTTAGACGCGCTTGCGCAGTCCGGTCTTCTGCCTGGTGAATGGGGCCGCTCGTGCCGGAGAGCTGGTCCCGCGTCATCGTAGCTCCGCCCCGTCACGTGTGCCGATTCCAGCCAATCAGGAGGCTGGAATCGGCAATGGACCGCACAGAGCCTACGGTGCACCATGGGAGAAGACCCGCGGTGCATCGTGGGTGAAGACCCGGCGGCCATCTTGGTGAAGGAAGAAGAAGGAAGACGTCGCAGAGCGGGGATTCGGGTAAGTAATATATATATATATATATTTTTTTTTTTTTTTTTTTTTTTTTTAACCCATCCCTTGGGTTTGTCTCGCGCTGAACGGGGGGCCTATTGAAAAAAAAAAACCGTTTCGGCGCGAGACAACCCCTTTAACATTCGATAATATTCTGCATTGTCAGACTATCTAGTCTAAGGCCATTTTCTCACACATGCGCTAGGCAAAACGCTGCGATTTCAAAAGTTTTAGGGCACCCCATTATTGTGACGGGTGATTAGATGCACTAAACATGGAAAAAAAGAGCAGACAGTGCTCAAAAATCGCAGCGTTGGAGCGCCTGTCTGCGAGGCCCGATTTAAATCAATGGGGGTGTTATACCTTGATTACTTGAGTAGTGAAATATTGCTCATCAAGCAGATTCCAACTTCCTCGAAAATTGGCTGGTTGACGTATCAGCTTAGAAGGATGGAGCCTTGCCACAGACTGTGGGCTGGCCACATCATTGACTTGATAACCTTTTCTGAAGAAAAGCTATCACGTGAAGAAGTGCTTCTGTGTATAGCCCAACTGGCTGTAATGGGTCACATGAACGTAAAAAATGTTCGCCTAAATGGACGCTTAGTCTACTCATATGTTTTCCTTTTATAACCTTCCTACTTTGTTTATATTTGCACCAACCACTGCCAAACCCCCCCCCCCCCCATTGACTTCTATGGGGAACTTTGGTGCGCAAGCATGCAGCTAAATAGAGTATGTTCTGTGTTTGGGTTTTTTATGCGCACGTCTGAAATGCAAGCGCAAAATGTATGTGAACTAAACCATTGAAATCTATCTCCGTGTGAAGCTGGCCTTTAACTTGTATTTTTAGGCTGGGTTCACAGGTGACGGCAGTGTGCGCAGGCAGCTACCTTGTGGCAATACAGCTTAAAGAAAATGATCATGGTTCTGCAATGCAACAGTTGGCCTATAAGAGCATCACAAAACTGCAGCAACACGTGACATGCTATACTACGCGTGAGCACAGCTGTACACTTGTGCTGGGATTAGTTTTAGAAATCTAAGTTACAGGGAGGTACCATATCTTTGTATTGCCCTCTGCTGAGTGACCATCCGCTAAGTGTGGCGATTCCATCATTTTGATAGGGGTTGTAAAATGCTGTGTTCAGAGTGTAGGTTCACCTCGGAGCATCGTTTTACAGTTTACATATAGATAATAATTACTTAAGTAACTTAGTAAAATATTAGTAAAGCAAAGTATGTTCAGACATGGAGTTACAGAATTTTAGCTGCAATCACATTGCCTGGTTTCTACTCGCTGACAGCCACATCCCTAATAACGTATCTGAGATCATGCAATTCTCTTTGCTGCAATGGATGCTGGGTAACTCCTGAATATTTCTGACATCAGATCACTGTATAGAGCGTGGTGCAGAAATTACCCTCCCCAGTATGCAAATCATCGGAGCACATTTTGTTCCATCATGGAAGCAGCGGGAAGGTTGCGATATTTCAGTTCATTAACTGAAAGAATTGTCAATTTGGTTCCAGATGTGAAATGATCTTTATACAGGCTGCAATGCAAGTAATGCAAGCTAACTGCAGAATTTACTACATAGTAACATAGTATGTAGGCTGAAAGGAGACCATGTCCATCTAGTTCAGCCTGTTTCCACCGCCCCTTATTGATCCAGAGGAAGGCAAAAAGCAAAAAACAATGAGGCAGAAGCCAATTAGCCCTTTAGGGGAAAAAAAATTTTTTTCCCCACCTCCATAATGGCAGTCAGAATAATCCCTGGATGAACGTTTGAAAATTCCTACCCAAGTCCAAGACTCGGATCAACAACGCTGCTGGTTATTTAATGTCTATATCCTGTAATATCGTAGCGCTCTAGAAAGACATCAAGTCCCCTTTTAAACTCCTCTATGGATTTTGTCATCACCACGTCCTCAGGCAGAGAGTTCCAGTCTGACTGCTCTTACAGTAAAGAATCCCCTTCTATGTTGGTGATGAAACCTTCTTTCTTCTAGATGTAGCGGATGCCCTCTTGTTACCGACGCAGTCTGGGATATAAACAGATCATGGGAGAGATCCTTGTATTGTCCCCTAATTATACATAGTTATTTGGTCGCCCCTTAAGCGCCTTTTTTCCAGTATTAATAATCTCAGTTTTGATAGCCTCTCTGGGAATTCCAATCCCTTCATTCTGTTTATTAATTTAGTTGCCCTTCTTTGAACCCCCTCAAGCAGTGAAACATCTTTCCTGAGCACCGGTGACCAGAACTGTACACCATATTCCATGTGAGGCCTGACAAGTGCCTTATATAGTGGGAGGATAATGTTCTCGTCTCTCGCCCCTATACCTCTTTTAATGCACCCCAAGATTTTATTTGCTTTTGTAGCAGCTGACTGGCATTGGTTGCTCCAGTTAAATCTACAGTTCACTAGTCCCCCTAGGTCCTTTTTCATCTTGCTTTTCCCTAGCAGTACATTTAGTGTATTTTGGTGACATCCGTTTCTCCTGCCCATGTGCATAACCTTACATTTATCAACATTGAACTTCATTTGCCATTTTTCTACCCAAGTCCCTAGCTTATCTAGGTCCGTTTGTAGCTGTACATTGTCCACCTTTGTATAAATTACCTTGTATAATTTTGTATCATCTGCAAATATTGATATTTTACTGTGCAGTCCCTCTATCAGGTTATTGATAAATATATTGAACAGAATGGGGCCTAATACTGAACCCTGTGGCACCCCGCTAGCAATGGTGGCCCAATCAGAGTACGAACCATTTATTACCACCCTCTGCTTTCTATCTCTGAGCCAGTTCATTACCCAGCTACACACGTTTTCACCCAATCCGAGCTGTCTCATTTTATATATCAACCTATTATGCGGCACGGTGTCAAATACTTTAAAAAAATCCAGATATACGAGATCAATAGACTCTCCCAGGTCCAGCCTAGAACTTACTTCATTGTAGAAGCTGATCAGATTGGTCTGAGAGGATTGACCCCTCATGAACCCATGCTGATGGGGAGTTATACAGTAGTTTTTCTTGAGGTATTCCAGGGGGGCATCTCTCAAAAATCCCTTGAATATTTTTGCAGTTATTGAAGAGAGACTTACCGGCCTGTAGTTACCAGGCTCCCTTCTTGACCCTTTTTTTGTATATTGGAACCATATTGGCAATAGGTCAATCCAGTGGTGAAATCCCATCTCTATAGTGTCCCTAAATATAAGAAATAGTGGTCTGTCTATCATGTCGATTAGTTCCCTTAGAATCCTTGAGTGTATTCCCTCTGGGCCCAGTGATTTGTCAATTCTAATCTTTTTTAACTAGCTCTGCACTTCCTGCTGAGTTAGGCAGGTGATAGTTTGTGGGGGGTTCGGTTTAACCCCCTTTCATCTCGTGTGGCATTTCTTTTTCATTCGTGAATACACTTGAGAAAAATCTATTTTATAGATTCGCCTTTTCCCCATTATTTTCTATGTTTTATCCTGCATTATTTAATAAAAGGGACAGTGCTCTTATTGCAAATCCTTTTACAGTTTATATAATTGAAGAATAGTTTAGGGTTATGTTTGCTCTCTTTGGCAATCATTCTTTCTACCTCCTCTTTTGCAATTTTTATCTTTTCTTTACAATTTTTATCTTTTCTTTACATAATTTGTTCTTTTTCCTGTATGTTTTTAGTGCTTCTTCACTGCCTTCCTGTTTCAATAATTTAAACACTTTCTTTTTTTGCTTATTGCCCACCTTACAGTCTTGTTGAGCCACATTGATTTCCTTCTACTTGTAGTTCTTTTATTTTTAAAGGGTATGAACGGCTCACATTAGGAGGTTTTAAACTTCTCCAATTTGTCGCCTGTAATATTTTTGAGGATGCCGTCCCAATTAATATTGCCGATAGTAGTTCTTAGCTGATCAAGTTTTGCTTTACTAAAGATTTGGGGGGGGGGGGGGGTTGCTCCCCGATAAAGCTTCCTGTTGAATGACAGCTGGAAATTAGCTTTTTTGTGGTTACTATTTCGCAAGTGTCCCTGCACCTGAACCCCCGTGATTCTGTCTGGTTTGTTAGTTAATAAGTCCAGAGTAGCCTTTCCTCTAGTTGGCTTTCGCACAAGTTGGGTAATTTAGTTATCTTTAATTGTTCTCAAGAACTTATCTCCCTTGTGAGATTTACAGGTTTCGTCCTCCCATATTATATCCGGATAATTAAAGTCTCCTATAATAATTACTTTATTGCGGTTTGATACCTCTTCTATTTATCTTATTAATAAGTTTTCAGTTTCTGTTTTTATTTATAGAGGCTTATAGAAAACCCCTATCAGGGTGTTAATTTTTCCCTCCCTGTATTTCTACTTCGAGAGATTCCACATGTTCCTCTCCTATACCCATATCTTCCGTAGCTTTGGCATCAAGTAGGATTTAAGTACCGCTTTCTGTTTCCTACAGTCTCTTCTGAAGAGATTGTAACCCTGTAAATTTACCACCCAATTGCACTCATAATCAAACCATGTTTCAGTTATTACTACGTCGTAATTTTCTTCAGACATTCTTGCTTCAAGCTCACCCACTTTACTGATCAGACTTCTTGCATTCATTGCCATACAATTTATACGGTTGTTGTTATTCTTTGCATTCATTATGCTACTTATGGTCCTACTAGCTGTTCCATCAGTTCCAACTGTTCTAACCCCTCCCGCTGATCGACCCCCATTCCCAATACTTGGTCCCAAGGTCACTGCCTTCCCCCCTATTATTTTTTTGCCCTCCCCCTAGACCAGTGATGGCTAACCTTTTAGAGACCAAGTGCCCAAACTGCAACATAAAACCCACTTATTTATCGCAAAGTGCCAACACATCAGGGGACGGGGCTTATCACCATGTATGATTTTACCCCCGTCGTTCTAAAAAGGACAGGGCCGCTTCAAAATAGACAGCATGCAGATTTTGACTGCTTTTTGGATGCGGAAATGCTGCAGAATGTCCTCAGCGGAACTTTCTGTGGAAAATTCTTCAGCATTTCCGCATCCAAAAAGGAGTCAAAATCTGCACCTGGTTTATTTTGAAACAGCCCTGTCCATTTCCGCCACATGTAAACATACCCCAGCGGTAATAGTGACCGACCCCCAGCAACAGTAGCGTTAATAGTGACCCCCACATCACAGCGGCGGCAGCGATAATAGTGACCCCCTACAGCGATAATAGTGACCCCCACCACACAGCAGCCCCAGCGGTTATAGTGACCCCCATCCCCCAGCGGTAATAGTGACACCCCCCCCAGCAATAATAGTGACCCCCACATCACAGCGGCCGCAGCGGCGATAGTGACCCCCACAGCGGCCCCCGCGGTGATAATGACCCCCACAGCGGCCCCAGCGGTGATAGTGACCCCCACAGCGGCCCCAGCGGTGATAGTGACCCCCACAGCGGCCCCAGCGGTGATAGTGACCCCCACCCCACAGCGGCCCCAGCGGTAATAATGTCCCCCACCCCACAGCGATAATAGTGACCCCCCCAGCATCCCCCAGTGCATTAGTGACGGCCCCCCAGTGCAATAGTGACGGCCCCCCAGTGCAATAGTGACGGCCCCCCAGCGGCCCCCCAGTGCAATAGTGACACCCCCCCAGCGGCCCCCCAGTGCAATAGTGACCCCCCCAGCGGCCCCCCAGTGCAATAGTGACTCCCCCCAGCGGCCCCCCAGTGCAATAGTGACTCCCCCCCCAGCGGCCCCCCAGTGCAATAGTGACTCCCCCCCCAGCGGCCCCCCAGTGCAATAGTGACTCCCCCCCCAGCGCAATAGTGACTCCCCCCCCCCAGCGGCCCCCCAGTGCAATAGTGACTCCCCCCAGCGGCCCCCCAGTGCAATAGTGACTCCCCCCAGCGGCCCCCCAGTGCAATAGTGACTCCCCCCAGCGGCCCCCCAGTGCAATAGTGACTCCCCCCAGCGGCCCCCCAGTGCAATAGTGACTCCCCCCAGCGGCCCCCCAATGCAATAGTCACAACCCCCAGCGGCCCCCCAATGCAACAGTCACAACCCCCAGCGGCCCCCCAATGCAACAGTCACAACCCCCAGCGGCCCCCCTAATGCAACAGTGACACCCCCAGCGGCCCCCCCCCCCCTAATGCAACAGTGACACCCCCAGCGGCCCCCCCCTAATGCAATAGTGACACCCCCCAGCGGCCCCCCCCTAATGCAATAGTGACACCCCCCAGCGGCCCCCCTAATGCAATAGTGACCCCCCCCAGCGGCCCCCCTAATGCAATAGTGACCCCCCCAGCGGCCCCCCTAATGCAATAGTGACCCCCCCCAGCGGCCCCCCTAATGCAATAGTGACCCCCCCCAGCGGCCCCCCTAATGCAATAGTGACCCCCCCAGCGGCCCCCCTAATGCAATAGTGACCCCCCCCAGCGGCCCCCCTAATGCAATAGTGACACCCCCCAGCGGCCCCCCAGTGCAATAGTGACACCCCCCAGCGGCCCCCCAGTGCAATAGTGACACCCCCCAGGGGCCCCCCAGTGCAATAGTGACACCCCCCAGCGGCCCCCCAGTGCAGTAGTGACACCCCCCAGTGGCCCCCCAGTGCAGTAGTGGCACCCCCCCAGTGGCCCCCCAGTGCAATAGTGGCACCCCCCAGTGGCCCCCCAGTGAAATAGTGGCACCCCCCAGTGGCCCCCCAATGCAATAGTGACACCCCCCAGCGGCCCCCCAATGCAATAGTGACACCCCCCAGCGGCCCCCCAATGCAATAGTGACACCCCCCAGCGGCCCCCCAATGCAATAGTGACACCCCCCAGCGGCCTTCCAATGCAATAGTGACACCCCCAGCGGCCCCCCAGTGCAATAGTGACACCCCCCAGTGCAGTAGTGGCACCCCCCCAGTGGCCCCCCAGTGCAATAGTGGCACCCCCCAGCGGCCCCCCAGTGCAATAGTGACACCCCCCAGTGCAGTAGTGGCACCCCCCCAGTGGCCCCCCAATGCAATAGTGACACCCCCCAGTGGCCCCCCAATGCAATAGTGACACCCCCCAGCGGCCCCCCAATGCAATAGTGACACCCCCCAGCGGCCCCCCAATGCAATAGTGACACCCCCCAGCGGCCCCCCAATGCAATAGTGACACCCCCCAGCGGCCCCCCAATGCAATAGTGACACCCCCCAGCGGCCCCCCAATGCAATAGTGACACCCCCCAGCGGCCTTCCAATGCAATAGTGACACCCCCCAGCGGCCCCCCAGTGCAATAGTGGCACCCCCCCAGCTGCCCCCCAGTGCAATAGTGACACCCCCCAGCGGCCCCCCAATGCAATAGTGACACCCCCCAGCGGCCCCCCAATGCAATAGTGACACCCCCCAGCGGCCCCCCAATGCAATAGTGACACCCCCCAGCGGCCCCCCAATGCAATAGTGACACCCCCCAGCGGCCCCCCAATGCAATAGTGACACCCCCAGCGGCCCCCCAATGCAATAGTGACACCCCCCAGCGGCCCCCCAATGCAATAGTGACACCCCCCAGCGGCCCCCCAATGCAATAGTGACACCCCCCAGCGGCCCCCCAATGCAATAGTGACACCCCCAGCGGCCCCCAATGCAATAGTGACAAGCCCCCGCGGCCCCCCAATGCAATAGTGACACCCCCCAGCGGCCCCCCAATGCAATAGTGACACCCCCCCAGTGCAATAGTGACACCCCCCAGCGGCCCCCCAGTGCAATAGTGACACCCCCCAGCGGCCCCCCAATGCAATAGTGACACCCCCCAGCGGCCCCCCAATGCAATAGTGACACCCCCCCAGTGCAATAGTGACACCCCCCAGCGGCCCCCCAGTGCAATAGTGACTCCCCCCAGCGGCCCCCCAGTGCAATAGTGACACCCCCCCAGTGCAATAGTGACACCCCCCAGCGGCCCCCCAGTGCAATAGTGACACCCCCCAGCGGCCCCCCAGTGCAATAGTGACACCCCCCAGCGGCCCCCCAGTGCAATAGTGACACCCCCCAGCGGCCCCCCAGTGCAATAGTGACACCCCCCAGCGGCCCCCCAGTGCAATAGTGACACCCCCCAGCGGCCCCCCAGTGCAATAGTGACACCCCCCAGCGGCCCCCCAGTGCAATAGTGACACCCCCCAGCGGCCCCCCAGTGCAATAGTGACACCCCCCAGCGGCCCCCCAATGCAATAGTGACACCCCCCAGCGGCCCCCCAATGCAATAGTGACACCCCCCAGCGGCCCCCCAATGCAATAGTGACACCCCCCAGCGGCCCCCCAATGCAATAGTGACACCCCCCAGCGGCCCCCCAATGCAATAGTGACACCCCCCAGCGGCCCCCCAATGCAATAGTGACACCCCACAGCGGCCCCCCAATGCAATAGTGACACCCCACAGCGGCCCCCCAGTGCAATAGTGACACCCCCCAGCGGCCCCCCAGTGCAGTAGTGACACCCCCCAGCGGCCCCTAAGTGCAGTAGCGACACCCCCCCAGTGCCAGTGACACCCCCGCAGCTGCCCCCCAGTGCAATAGTGACACCCCCCCAGCGGCCCCCCAGTGCAATAGTGACACCCGCCAGCGCCCCCCAGAGCAATAGTGACACCCCACAATGGCCCTCCAGTGCAGTAGTGACACCCCACAGTGCCCCTCCCAAGACCCACATACTACCCCCTCCTCCTCCCCTTTCTACTGGAAGCTGATGCTCCTCTTCTGGTCAGCGATGGTCCAGGCATGCATATTAACTTTTTCTTACCCACTTCTGCCTCAATAGGTAATTCCCAGCAACCTGATTGGTTGTTTGGTGAATCAGCCAACCCAAACAACCAATCAGGTTGCTGGGAATTGCTGATTGCTGCAGAAGTGGGGAAGTAAGTGTTTATATGCTCCCGGGACACATTCTGACACACACGCTGCTGGACGCCTCCCCCCTCCCGGCGGAACCAAGTAGTAGGAGACGTTGTGGCAGGGGGGAGAGGGATTCCAGCTGCACAATGAAGTCAGTGTGTGCCGGGATCAGCGCGGCTAGCAGTGCAGTTTGTGAATGCCGGCAGGGGAGCCGCGGCCCCTGCTGGTATTCACAAGTGGTGAGCGGCCGATGGGGCGCGTGCCAGCAGGGAGGGCTCTGCGTGCCGCCTCTGGCACGCGTGCCATAGGTTCGCCACCACTGCCCTAGACCCTAGTTTAAACACTACTCCAACCTTCTAGGCAATCTTCTTTCCCAGTACAGCTGCACCCTCCCTATTGAGATGCAACCTGTCCTTATGGTAGAGCCTGCAGCTGACAGCAAAGTCAGCCCAGTTCTCCAGGAACCCGACTAGATATCATAAGTAGATAATCCATATAGAGAGGAGGTGAGCCAATACTGTAAATCTGAACCCTGAAAACCTCTGTCTACACATCATCATATTTTTGGGCTCTTATTTACTAGAGTAAAGATAAAAAAGTTAGAAGTGACAACTTACCTCTTCATTTTCTATATGCAATGTGGATAAGCGGCACTGCAGCTGCTGGCACCTCTGGGCCAACTCTCCCTGTAGAGGCTGCTGCGCACACACCTGAGAGATCTACAGATCAAGAAAGAATCCATCACTAAAAATACAGAAAACTGAATGCAACGTGTAAATACATACCGTGCACATTTCACACAAGGGATAATTGCAAACTGAGGCCGCAGTCATGCCTGCATGGGAGCCTCCGGATGGAAGCTCCATCTCAGATCCAGCTGCAAATACCGGAAGAAAAAGTGCTGCATGCAAAAGCCGGTCAGTGCTGCATGCAAAAAAGCTTAGAAATCTGAAAACATCAGATTTCTAAGCTTTTTTTTTCTTTTCTTTGCAAGTTGGGAAACTCACCCACCTGACTTTCAGTTTTTAACCAGGGTTTCACTTCACTTATTGAAGTTTTCTAATACTGAAGACTATATTTGGAAACTTTTAGAAGCTAATTGGCCACTATCTTGGCTTTTACAGAGCACCAGCTACGTTCTCCAGCAGGCTGATTGTATACCTTTATACCCGCATCCCTGACTATCAGTGCTTCTGGTTTTCACTTGCAATGGCTCGAATTACATAGAGTCCACCACTATTGTACTGTCAAGTGGGCAGTCTCCAACACCTAATGTCAATCACTGATGTTACGTTTGATTGATGCTGGGCAGTGGAGAGCACCCACTTGACAACAGAAGACTGGTATTGGGATCAGTGTGTAATGTGAGCCATTGTGCGCAAACTATGGGGGTATTCTAGAGGAGAAATAAAACAGCAATGGAGTCAGTGGCAGCTGTGATGGTATGCAGCCCATCCCACTTTCCAGAGGTCCTCTTTAAGTAACCATGAAGGAATATGCCATCTCCGGGCCCTCACAAATGATCTGTACACTGTAATACTTTAGTTGTACATAACACGTTTTTATAGACAACGTAACGATACTTACTGTGTCCCCCATATGTGGCTGAAACTCAAACCTCACAGGAGGGCAGAAGACGCTGTTGGAGGATTCCATGAGACGTTGCTTGTCTAAAGTAGCTTCTAGGTTTTCTGTGGCATTTTCCAGGGCTTCCAGTCCCTCTTGCTTGGAGTGTTGTAGATTAAACTCAGCAGAGAGGAAGGTACGTAGAGCACGATGCAAGCTCGAGTGGTAGCCCAGGTCACAGCACTGTAACAGTGTAAGAAATATAGCTCCAACACCAATACACATATCATACCTGGGCATTACTCTCACATACATCATCTAACCAGCTGCTATATTTTTAATGTTGTGTGGAATTTGGTACAGGGAAAGGGAAAAGAGGGGAAAATGGTTAAAGGCATTGCTAAAATAAATCTGTTATGTGGAAATACGCATCAGTCTTAAAGAAAAGGAGAGGGCATATTTGAGAACAAAGATACATTATGTACTCCTTTCTTAGAACTGGAGGACAAACCCACACCCTGTTTAATCCTCATCCACCCATTTTATTTGACTTTCATATACCTGCATGCTTTGGAAGGATTACATATCCCTACTTTATGAACCTACATTATTTATATCTCTCAAAATGCTATATTTGATATGCTGATTATATTTACCATATTTTTTGAACTATACTACTAACTTACTCTAGAGTTAAGGGGTGCAAGGTGACTATGCCAGACCTCCCTGGCCACTTCCTTATTGTTTTGGCAGAGCATTCACAGAACACTTTGCCCTGTATAAGATACAACAAATGCCTCCATAACTTGTGCCCAACTGCCCAAAACTGCCATCTTACTCATTTTTTTTTAAATACTCCCCAAAAACTCTGTCACTAGCAGCCAGCAAAGTAGCATCCCCTTGAGTTACCAACCCCATGAGGTGCCTCCTGCTGCCATTTTCCGGCTGAGCCCTCAGGGCATCATCTGATCCTTCTCAGCAGGCCAGCCTCAAGCAGCTGCCGGCACCATCTTGCCTTGAATTCGCCTTGAGCATGAGTGAATGGACATCCCAAGGAGCTGAAGTTGCCCTGTGGGTAAGCCTCTTACTTTCATATAACCAGTGTTGAATGAGCCATTTCCCCATAGCTTACTATGGAGCAATTTACTGGCAGCAAAGGCCCCCAGGCTTTCCCCACACTGGTCTACCAAGGAGGTCTGATTGGGCTTAAGAATATTCCACATAGGTGACTTATGAGTTTTTATAACTTTTGAGTTATTAACGGACCTCCCCATAAGAGTCCTCCAATGTTTTTCTTCTGTCTCCAGTAAAATATATGTTAATTCACTGTTCTAACGTCTCCATTTCAAGTGTTCTTAAGAACTCTATCCTACTGCCTGTCATTGCATGGGGTTCCAAACGTGGACTATGAAAGTAAAGTTAATGATGTAAATCCCCCCCGCCCCCCGCACTCCTTAAATCCACAAAGAAAATGTAAAAATTAACCTGAAATATTTTTTCCTGTTTTCCGCTGTCTAAAATCAGGGTGCGTCTTTGATAAACTAAGGTACATTTATACTTATTACAGCAGTAGATTATGTGGTTTGTATGATCTATAATCTAGTTTATGTGTGGCTACAATTTATATTGAATTCCAGTTGGCCATTTCTAGCGGTGTGAATGTCTTCAATGCTCTGTAAGGTTTTGAATGACAATCTATGACTCTGTTCACACTCCCGTTAGAATAGAAGCTACAACACTCTGTCCGATGAGGAGAGTAGTGCCAGAGTAGTGAGGAGAAGAGGTTTCTAACAACTGGTTTTTTCAAACAGTGTAGGCACCTTCAGATAAACGTGTAACGCATCTTCTAGACACAATGAGAACATCCCGATTCTAATTTACCAGAGCGAACAAGCTGGTGACATCATCACCATCATTTACCTGAGTGACATCATCAC
This sequence comes from Eleutherodactylus coqui, assembly GCF_035609145.1. Taxonomy (NCBI): domain Eukaryota; kingdom Metazoa; phylum Chordata; class Amphibia; order Anura; family Eleutherodactylidae; genus Eleutherodactylus; species Eleutherodactylus coqui. The sequence goes on along the minus strand of NC_089840.1, from coordinate 138,408,032 downwards.
CATCATTTACCTGAGTGACATCATCACCATCATTTACCTGAGTGACATCATCACCAGCTCACCCGTGCTTGACAGCCTGTTTAGACTGAATGATTCATGTTTAAATTGCAAGATAAGTTGATGAACCGGGGGCCAATTTTTACGCCGGCTGAAACTGAACAACGAACGGGAAGCGTGTGATTGTCAGTCAGTCGACGCTCACGTTTAAACTGAACGATTATTGTTCCGCTTCACTCATTTGAGCGTTAATCGTTCTGTCTAGGCGCAGCATAACTTGATGAGGAAAAGGTAATTTTTGCAGAGTCGCATGGCTTGAGAGGAACTTCATAAGGTCATCGCGATGAAGCTAACAGTATGAATTCCACGCACATCATGCCCCGTACTTTACTATGTCCATAACTACCATTCCTGCGCTAGAGAAAAGATCGTTAACATTTTAATTTTACTGTCTATTCCACTATAAAGTGACTGGGAACTTTTTATTGCCATACAAGCAAAAGTGGTCTACCCATTCTGCTACGTGAATGTATAACAGAAGCCATAAATTATTAACCCGCAGGGTAATTCAGAGCTGGATAAGTCTTTGCGTTACTGTGCTGCACTCCACATATACTGTGGCCATATACTAGGTCAGTGTATATACTGTAATAGATATTGCTTCAAGGCTACGGTATGTATTTCATTTGCTTTAATGTAAATGTTACATGTTAGGCTTCTCTCACACAGACGTTTTCGTACAGCGTTTGGCACTGATTTTTGCAACGCAGCACTAAACGCTGTACAAAGCTCCCATTCATTCTAATGGGGCTGTTCACACGAGCGTCAAAATGCATAGTCTTCAACGCTGTGCTTTGAAAGCGATGCATGTTCTATCTCTGGCCGTTTTCAGCTCTGCGTTGCCTATTGAAATGAATGGGCAGCGGTTTCAGCGCTGCCGAAAATACAGCATAACTTGGTACCCCGTTTTTGGCAGCACTAAGTGCCCTAGCTACACTACCTGAGGGGGAAAAGAAAATCCATACCCTCATCACCTAGCACATGCCGTTGGGGTCCCCGCTGGTGTTTTCTGTAGTTCTGGGCTGTCTGCCGGGCACTAATTAAGCCAGCAAAGCATCTATTGCTAGTGACGGGGATTAAAATCCCCACCTGCCAGCGAGAGATTGCTCTGATTGGCTGAGCTGGCTACCCCTCAGGTGGCTCAGCCAAGCACAGCAATCTCTTGCTGGAGGCAGGGTCTTCAAACCCCATTACTAGCAAAAGATCCTCTGTTGGCTTGACAAGTGCCCGGCAGCCAACCAAGAACTACGGAGAACACCAGCGGGGACCCCGACGGCACCTGGTAGGAGAGTATGGATTTTTTTTTTCAGCATCCTTGGCAGCGTTTCAGCCGAAACACTAGCATAACGCATGCCAGCACTGCTGAAACCGGGCTGAAACACCAGTAAACGCTGTGTTACTGCAAACACCTGTGTGAGAGAGGCCTTAGTCTGAACATTCATCCCTCAGCATTGCAATCAATAGCAGTAGATTAAAATCTTTAGATCGACATTAAACCTGTCCTATATGTAATGTGCTATTATATTGCTACATGTTCGGCCTAGCAATTGCACCAGAACCATAAAATAACCCCTCCTTCTCCACTCTTACATTGTAATGAATAACCAATGATACTTACATCAATAAGGTCAGACAAGTCATGGATGTAGTATTTGAAGACCGATGCATTAGTGGCTTCCAGTGCCAGAATATACTCATTACGAGCCTTGATAGCCTTCACCTTGTTTTCTGTGTATTTGGCTTGACGCTAGAATAGCAAAAAGAACAAAAAAAGTAGTAAAAAGTAAAGTTCTGAAACTCGAAGACCTATATGGAATGATAATCGCATTTGGAATGGTGCTGAAAAGTTAGGCAAAGCAATTAAATCCAATATTAACAATAATGATCATTTTTACCTTCTCTTTCATCTTTTCAATTTTTCTAACGGAGCTGCGCCTAATGTGTTTTTCATCTAAGCGGACACTGGTGGCGGTGTCTGGGGAGCGTGGAGTCTGGCGATCTTCTTGCCTCACTGAGCGGCTCATTTGCTTCTCCTCCTGTTTCTCGGCCTCCTTCAGCTTACTCTGCGCCGTGATGCTATCTGCGTTATACATGTGATAGGTTTTCATCACCTGGAGAAAAAAAGAAATAAAAAAATTGGAAACAAAACAAAAACCAATGGTTTTGGTCAAGTTTACATTGGGCGATAGCGGTGTGCTCAAGAGCGCTAATAGCTATTGCGCTAAAAAGTGCAGAAAAACTGACAATCATGACATGGAAATTATACTGGGATTGTGGGGGGGAAATTCGCCTTTTTTTAAATGGAGATTTCATTGAAAGAATGATAAAAGCTACAAAAAAAGGATCCGTTTAGAGAACGCTACAATCTCAAAAAACTGAACCAGTAGCGGTATCAAGTGTGAAGGGGAATTTCAGAGCGTCCCATGCACTTATCTGGTCTAACTGGTTGAAGCCACCCAATCATAAATGCCCTGCAGGACGCAGCCTGCAATGGCCGGACTCACACGGCCATAATTAGCTGCGCATAGCAAGTACACAATGATATGCCTACTTGTTGCAGGTCACCAATCTCCATGCGCTAACTTGGCGTGGATGAGCACATAATATAGACAAGATAGAACATGCTGTTAATTATTCTTTTGCGCAACTCGTGTGAGCAGCAACATGGGATGGTATGGGAGATTGGTACTGCATACAGTATTATACATACAAAGACTGTGTCCATAATAGGCAGTGACCATTCATTCGTGTAAGACAGCCCAAATAGTAACAAAATGTATGTATTATGAGACAACTATATATAACATACACACATATCTATATCTATCTATCAATCAATCGTGCTGGATTACGGTACACAAAAATACAAGGTTCCTTCCTAGACCCCTACAATCTACAGCCAAGATGGTTTCCTATTATGGGGGTACAAACGTCACCATACTGCCTTCTCCCATGCGAGTCTGGAGTTAATGGTCTAATTCTGTTATTCCAGCTTTTGAATAATTAAATAATGATTGAATAATTGATGTTAAAAAAAACAGGAGTAACCGGGACCGTCTGCGGCACACGGGGAACAATGACAGCCACCAGTCAGAAGGCCTTTTCCCAGCGCAGTACAGTCTAATGTAAGCAAACCTCAACGCTGGACGCGCAAGTACTTTTTCGCACAGAGGAGTTATTCCCTGATTACTATTAATGATGTTACTCCGCTCCTCTTGCATCTGATTAAGTGGACCAAGAGCAAACCAAATTCTTCACAACAGTATTGGAAAATGGATTCAATAAAGTATTGGCTTCTAGGGACGGATCGACGACATGAGCGAGTCAGCGTTGTGTACCGGGGAACTTACTAAATGGTCCATATCGTAGATAACTGGATGCAGGCTTACCGTGTAGAGCTCATTTAACACTTTCATGAGGTCCTCCTGCAGCTGCTGACCAATCTCCTTACTCTGCAAAGGCACAAGAACAGATTTCACTGTTAGGTATTTTAATGCATTTTGGACCATACAAATAAATGGCAACGTACAATAATGGAATAAATTGTGTGGGGTTGGCAAAATTATCAAAAAACCATTGCCCGTACAGACTATAGCCATTAGTGTTTATGTACAGTATATACAGACTGTCCAGGTTATAACGGTACGCAGTACTTTAAAAGGAGTAGTGCGGTTTAGAGGATCAGGGAGCAGGAAAGGGGAATTTCCCGGCCGAATGGGTCCGGCTTATGACTCAACAGTGCCGAACTGACCCCATTGACTATAATGTGGCCGGCTCGCCTTCCACTCACAGCTGCCGGGCTTTTAGCCGAAAGAAAAAGGGCTGCATGCATTCCAGTATTTCATGCCAGATCAGTGACGGAACCTCCAACACAGGTGTGAAACCACTTTATGTACCCCATTCTGGTACCGTGAGATAATAGAGGGGAATCCCTCATTCAAAGTCTCTATAAGGGTAGTTTTAGGAGGGACGACTATTGTTCCACTGCATTCACACAGCGATAGTCGTTCATATGAATGAAGTGGAGCTTTCAGAGTTCTCTTCCGGCCACCCACCTCCATTCACTGTGAACAGACAGTTTATCATAGATGAATGACTGCCTGTTTACATTGAGCAAGACGTTGCATTAGTTGCATTTCAGTGAGCCCAGGGATTTCTTGTTTGGCACCCTTGGCACCTGTTAAGTCCCGCTTTTAAATGGGACGACTATCGGTCATTTTTTTGGCCGATACTTGACCCAAGTAAAGCTACCCTTCATTGTAGCAGACAGTGAACACAAAAGGATTCTCTCTCCGGAGGTCCCAGGAGATACATGCATTAGGGTGGCTTTACATGGGGACAACTGAACAGTTGCTCAAAGTAGTCACTAAATCCTACGAATAACTGTTTTGTGTACTTTTATAGTAAACAGTTGTAGTTCACTTGTTCGTTTTTGTGCATGCCTCCCTGCAAAGTTTATTGTATACTCGTTGAAAGAGGAACGACTGCCTCTTTACAGTAGAAGCTAATTAAATCAACCAACGACTAATTTTAGGTGAGCTGCAATGAAGTGACTAGTGAACAAATTCTCACTTGTCACGCTGTTAGTGATCGTGTTTACACGGAACAATTGTCGCTTACATTCACTCTGTCAAGCGACTATTAGCACAATAGTGAAGCCCCCTTACAGGGTGAGACCACCACTTTTATTTGGTACCATATATGGCTTCCGTTTCCCAGTACTGGCACTACAGTTGTACAGAACACTTGCCGTCCAGGAAGACCAGCAGCAGGACGCCCCAGGACCTCTCATGATGGCGCCATGCTCAGTTTATTCTGTTGACCTTTAGGCCTCCTACACACGGGCGACACGGTATCGCCGCAAGACAATCGCAGCACTGTGCAATATCACTGTGTCTTCTCGCGGCAATACCGCAGGTTTGTAGCGCTACAAAGTCGCATGTGACGCTACAAAGGATTTTTGGGGAAGGGGGGCTTGAAAGATAAGCCACACCCTGAAAATAAGCTGTAGCTGAAGAAAAAAAAAAGTATACATCACCTCTCCCGCACTGTCTGTATTAGTGTATCTGGACGCCAACGGAAGCTAGGGGTTTGACAGGGGAAACGCCCCTGTCACACTCCCAGCTCCCGATTCTGCTCCAAGGACCTTTCAGCCTTGACCCAGTGTGTATAGCTTTTTGCCAGCCGTGCTGCTTTAGGGTGAGGATTGCTTTTCCACTTAGCCTTACATTCTGAGCAGTGAAGAAAGTAAGGCCAAGAAGAAAAGTAAGCCTCACGGAAAGGCAGCACAGCCGGAAAAAAAGCTATGCGTACACAGCAGCATGGACTCTCACCGCTGGGTCCCGCGGCACTTCAGAAGGCCGCCACCTGTCACACCGGATGCGTCCCAGCCGACCGCCGCATGAGCCCTTAGTCCCGGACAGAGCCTATAATTTTTGTTCGGGCTGCCTGCAGAGTGGATGACGGCGCCTGTCACACTGCAGTTGCCCACTGCTCTGTCCCATTCCTGGTCTGCTGGTGCACACACAGCAGCGGACACCTCTCAGACAGTCTCCCCCCGACGCTGTGGCCTCCGTGCTGCCGGCCAATATCTCACACTGACATCGGGGGGAGGGGGCCTGGTTTGTGTGCCGGCACTGGGGAAGAGCTTTGCACCTGGGGCTGCATGGCTGTAACCCCAGGCCGATGTACGCTTCTCACATAGCCCTTGAATTTTCCTTTTCTGCTTACTGGGCCGCCAAGACCTGCAGCCCACACCGATGTGCAGCCAATCAGGTACAGGGGGGAGTCATCCCCCTGTCAATCTTGACTTCATCAGGACTTCCTGGTGGCGTCAAGATACAATAATACTTGCGCTGTCTGGGGCGCCGCAGCAGCTTCTCCCAGGGTCCCGGCACTGAAGATCATCTTCATCTTCTGCCCGGGGATTGAAAAATCCCCGGCTGCTGGAAGCACAGGCTGTGATTGGCTGACGCTTAGGCCTCCTTCACACAGGTGACAAAGTCGCGCGATTGTGTCGCGTTGCTACAAAATCGCATGTATGTGAAGCCCATGCTTTCCTATGGGTTACTTCACACATGCAATGTTTTACAGCATGCAACAACCCAACACAAAAACCTTGCAGATCTGGCAATACGCCCACGACTCGCAAGGTTTTGTAGCTCATGTTTCCCTATGGAGCTTTGCTCTCTGTTGTATTGCATGAAAACGCGGTTTTTGGTGATGCAACTTTGACAGTAGCAAGTCCTACTGTCAAAGCATAATCTAAGCCCGAGCTGCCGAAAAAAGAAAAAAAAAAAAAATTACACATACATCGCCTTGGACGTGCTGTCAGGTAGGCCTTCTGCCTGGGTCCTGGCACTGAATTTCTCTTATTGCTGGGGATACAAAAATCCCCACCTCCTGAAAGCGCTGGCTGTGATTGGCTGACGCTTAGCCAACCACAGCAAGTGCTCGATGAATGGCAGTGATTGTACTGATTACAGCCATTCATCGAACAATGGCTGTGATACGCTAAGCATCAGCCAATCACAGAAGATGATTAGTGCCGGGACCCGGGCAGAAGTTGCTGCGGCACCCCAGACAGCGCGGGAGAGGTGATGTATACTTTTTTTTTCTCTTCAGTTACAGCTTAATTTTTGGGGTAGGGCTTTTATTTCAAGCCCCCCGCGCGCGCGAAAATCAACGCATATGACGCTACAAAGTCACGCGACATTGTAGCGCTACAAAATTGCCTTATTGTCGCAAGAAGACGCAGCGATGCGATGTCGCTGCAATTTTCTCGCGACAATGCCCTGTCGCTCGTGTGAAGGAGGCCTTGGCCAATCACAGCCAGTGCTCGATGAATGGCTGTAATTAGCTCAATCACAGCCATTCATCGAGCACTGGCTGCAATTGGCTAAGCGTCAGCCAATCACAGCCAGCGCTTCCAGAAGGCAGGGATTTTTCGATCCCTGGCCAGAAGATGATGAAGAGAAGCAGTGCCGGGACCCAGGGAGAAGCTGAGGCGGCAAGCCCTTTTAAGGTGATGTACCTGTTTTTTCTATTTTTTCTTGCAGCCAGGGCTTAGATTTGGCTTTGAAAGTAGGATTTTCTACTGTCAAAGTTGCATCCCACTGTACGAAAAGAGTGTTTTCATGTGATGCAACAAAGAGGAAGGCTCCATAGAGAAACATGGGCTACAAAACCTCACGAGTCACGTGCATATAGCCGGATCCGCGTGGTTTTTGAGACGGGTTGTTGCATGCTACAAAACATCGCATGTGTAAAGTAACCCACAGGAAAGCATGGGCTTCACAAACATGCGATTTGGAGCATAGTAGCAACGCTACAAAATCGCGTGACTTTGTCGCCCGTGTGAAGGAGGCCTTATATCAACATGGGATTGCGCTTTAGAAAAAATTTAAATGAAAAACTAAATATTAAAGATGAGTGTTGGACAACAATTTGGACTGTCATGCTGTTAGCAATGTGAGGAAAAAACTGTACAACAATATTGGGACAGTGAAGACTTTAAGCTAAAGAACACTAACAATTAGTTCTGCTCAGTCTGCTGATCACTCGAAAAACTTAGCATTTTATGAAACAAACCAGGAATGAAAGATGTCCTAGATTCTAGAAATGTACAGCAACATAGTAAGTAATATGCAGCTTCCATGAAGTGACCGCAAGAACATAAACCGATAACAATCCACGTGTAAGCCTTGTACAGGTCAAACACTGCAGAACGCTCTGCGCCATCTGATTTGCTTTCCGAGGGCAGAACAACGAGGAGCTTCTCCTGAACACACAGCTTACACCAAAGATACTTCGCCTTGTTTTGTGCTGCGCCCCGCTGTCATCGATTGGCATTTTGTGGGTCAGTCATGTGTGACCTATATACTATAACTTCTACACGGCTCTCCGAGGAGCTGAAAAAAATGTTGATCTGAGCCGAAGGGCACCGCATGCTTCTACGACATGTCAGAAGTTATTGGAAATGACAGGTACACTAACTATTGCTGCGAGAAGTGGAACAAGGGATATTCAGTGCAGCATCAGAGGAGCCTCAATGCCTAGAAAACTAAGGAGTGAAATTCATTAGCATCACATTTTGGACTTCTGTAGATTACATATCTTGAAATAGTAACATAGTAGGTTTGGCTGAATGAAGACCATGTCCATCTAGTTCAGCCTGTTTCAACCCCCTTGTTGATCCAGAGGAAGGCAAAAACCCCAAGAGGCAAAAGCCATTTAGCCCATTCGGGGAAAATAAATTCCATCCCGACTCCATAATGACAGTCAGAATAATCCCTGGATCAACCTTTGGTAGTTCCTATCTGAATGTAAGACCTGAAACAACCACCCCGCTGGTCACCTACTGTCTATATCCTGTAATATCCTTCCGCTCTAGAAAGGCATCTAGTCCCCTCTTATACTCCCCTATTGATTTTGACATCACCACATCCTCAGGCAGAGAGTTCCACAGTTTCACTGCTCTTACAGTAAAGAACCCCCTTCTATGTTGATGAAACCTGCTTTCTTCTAGACGTAGCGGATGTCCTCTTGTTACCGTTGCAGTCCTGGGTATAAACAGATCATGGGAGAGATCCTTGTATTGTCCCCTCATGTATTTATACATAGTTATTTGATCACCCATTATCCATCTTTTTTTCAGGGTAAATAATCCCAGCTTTGGATAGCCTCTCTGGGTATTCCAGTCCCGTCATTCCATGTATTAGTTTAGTTGCCCTTTTTTGAACCCCCTCAAGCACTGTAACATCTTTCCTGAGCACCGGTGTGCAGAACTGTACGCAGTATTACATGTGAGGCCTGACAAGTGCCTTATATAATGGAAGGATAATGTTCACGTTCCCTCGCCCCTATACCTCTTTTAATGCACCCCAAGACTCCATTAGCTTTTGCAGCAGCTGATTGGCATTGATTGCTCCAGTTAAGTCTACAATCCACTAGTACCCCCAGGTCTTTTTTCCATCTCACTTTTCCCTAGCTGTACCCCATCTAGTGAATATTGGTGACATCCATTTCTCCTGCCCATGTGCATAACCTTATATTTATCCACATTGAACTTCATTTGCCATTTTTCTGCCCAAGCACCCAGCTTATCTAGGTCCGTTTGTAGCCGTACATTGTCCTCCGTTGCATTAAAGGGGTTGTCCCGAGGCAGCAAGTGGGTCTATACACTTCTGTATGGCCATAATAATGCACTTTGTAATATACATTGTGCATTAATTATGAGCCATACAGAAGTTATAAAAAGTTTTTTACTTACCTGCTCCGTTGTTAGCGTCCTCGTTCCCATGGAGCCCGACTAATTTTCGCCCTCCGATGGCCAAATTAGCCGCGCTTGCGCAGTCCGGGTCTTCTGTAGTCTTCTATGGAGCCGCTCGTGCCAGAGAGCGGCTCCGTGTAGCTCCGCCCCGTCACGTGCCGATTCCAGCCAATCAGGAGGCTGGAATCGGCAGTGGACCGCACAGAAGAGCTGCGGTCCACGAAGCAAGAGGTTCCCGGCGGCCATCTTCACAGGTAAGTATAGAAGTCACCGGAGCGCGGGGATCAAGGTAAGCGCTCCGGTAAGCTGTCTGTACGTCCCTGCATCGGGGTTGTCTCGCGCCGAACGGGGGGGGGGGGGTTGAAAAAAAAAAAAACCCGTTTCGGCGCGGGACAACCCCTTTAATTATCTTGTATAATTTCTCATATCATCTGCAAATATTGATATCTTACTGTGCAGTCCCTCTATCAGGTCGTTGATGAATATATTGAACAGAATGGGGCCTAGTGCTGAACCCTGTGGCACCCCACTAGTAATGGTGGCCCAATCAGGTGAGTGGGCTCAGGACGCCCCCTACAGACCACCAGTAGAGAGGATCATCTGATCATCTGACAAGCTCCAACAGCTCGTCCCTGAACAGGGTTATTTTGTTCCTCTTACTACTATGTGAGGTGCACAGTATACAACAGAATCCTTCTGTCCAAAGGAGGCCGCTGGAGGAGTGGGCAGCACAACCCGTATTCATTGACATAGAATCAAAACACACAGGACTTCTTATAAAAGGACTGGGCACGTTGTCATATCAACCACTCATGCCACCCATAGTAACACAATACAATACATAGCTACTCCAACGCTACATACCCACTTAGCGACGGAGCCACATTTTGGAAATCTGACGTGTCACTTTAGCATAGAATAGCCGAAAAGGTTTTGCATATCTAAGTGATTCTGACATTGCTTTTTCGCCACATATTGTACCTCATTTAGGTGGTAAAAATAGACAAATAGAATGTATGTATAATTTTTTAAAAGTGCCAAAATTGGGAAGATTTTGAGAAAAAAGTATTTTTTCACACTTTCAACTACAATATCTTAAATTAGTGCAAACATACTGTACAATATATATATTTCCATCTGTTTACTTTATTCTGTGCGCACATTTGAAAAACTTTAGTTTTTTTTACCATTTAGGAGACATACAAATTTAATATTGATTATTACCATTTCATTTCCTACACCAAGACAAGATTGCAAAGGCTCAAAGGTGTCAGAATGATAGATACCCCCACAAATGACCCCATTTTAAAAACTACACCCCTTTATATATTCACTGAGGGGGGTCAGGAGTATTTTGACCCCACAGTTTCTTTTCAGGAGTTAATGCAATTTAAAGGAGAAAAAATAAAATGTCATATTTCTGCAAATATATCATTTTAAAGACAGGTTTTTTTCTATAGTGCACATGAAAATGAGGACCTGCACCCCAAAATGGATACCCCTGTTTGTTCTGTGTGGCCCTAATATTATGTCTGTATGCAGAACGGAGGCCAAAGTGAAAACACCAGCTCGTGGCTTTCAGAACAGACATTTTGCTAGAATGTGCTTTAGGCCCTATTGCCCACTTGTAGAGCCCTTGAGCGGCGAAAACAACAAAGAACCCCCACAAATGACCCCATTTTGAAAACTAGACCCCGTAATGAATTGATCTAGGGATGTACTGCGTATTTTGACCCCACATTTTTTGAATGAATCTAAGCAAAGCAGGGTGCACTGTGTTGCCATGTTTGGTTTTCCTATATATTAGGACAAGTACTAAGGGTGCACTGTGTAGCCATGTCTGGGTCTCCTATATATTACAACAAGTACTAAGGGTGCCCTGTGTAGGCGTGTCTGGGTTCCTATATATTAGGACAAGTACTAAGGGTGCCCTGTGTAGCCATGTCTGGTTTCCCTATATATTAGGACAAGTACTAAGGGTGCACTGTGTAGCCATGTCTGGGTCTCCTATATATTACAACAAGTGCTAAGGGTGCCCTGTGTAGGTGTGTCTGGGTACCTATATATTAGGACAAATACTAAGGGTGCACTGTGTAGCCATGTCTGGGTACCTATATATTAGGACAAGTACTAAGGGTGCCCTGTGTAGCCATGTCTGGTTTCCCTATATATTAGGACAAGTACTAAGGGTGCATTGTGTAGCCATGTCTGGTTTTCCTATATATTAGGACAAGTACTAAGGGTGCCCTGTGTAGCCATGTCTGGGTACCTATATATTAGGACAAGTACTAAGGGTGCCCTGTGTAGCCATGTCTGGTTTCCCTATATATTAGGACAAATACTAAGGGTGCACTGTGTAGTTATGTCTGGGTCCTCTATATATGAGGACAAGTACTGAGGGTGCCCTGTGTAGCCATGGCTGGGTCCCCTATATATTAGGACAATTACTATGGGTGCACTGTGTTGCCATGTTTGGTTTTCCTATATATTAGGACAAGTACTAAGGGTGCACTGTGTAGCCATGTCTGGGTCTCCTATATATTACAACAAGTACTAAGGGTGCCCTGTGTAGGCGTGTCTGGGTTCCTATATATTAGGACAAGTACTAAGGGTGCCCTGTGTAGCCATGTCTTGTTTCCCTATATATTAGGACAAGTACTAAGGGTGCACTGTGTAGCCATGTCTGGGTCTCCTATATATTACAACAAGTGCTAAGGGTGCCCTGTGTAGGTGTGTCTGGGTACCTATATATTAGGACAAATACTAAGGGTGCACTGTGTAGCCATGTCTGGGTACCTATATATTAGGACAAGTACTAAGGGTGCCCTGTGTAGCCATGTCTGGTTTCCCTATATATTAGGACAAGTACTAAGGGTGCATTGTGTAGCCATGTCTGGTTTTCCTATATATTAGGACAAGTACTAAGGGTGCCCTGTGTAGCCATGTCTGGGTACCTATATATTAGGACAAGTACTAAGGGTGCCCTGTGTAGCCATGTCTGGTTTCCCTATATATTAGGACAAATACTAAGGGTGCACTGTGTAGTTATGTCTGGGTCCTCTATATATGAGGACAAGTACTGAGGGTGCCCTGTGTAGCCATGGCTGGGTCCCCTATATATTAGGACAATTACTATGGGTGCACTGTGTTGCCATGTCTGGTTTTCCTATATATTAGGACAAGTACTAAGGGTGCCCTGTGTAGCCATGTCTGGGTACCTATATATTAGGACAAGTACTAAGGGTATTTGTCTTAATATATAATGGACCAGACATGACTGCACAGGGCACCCTTAGTACTTGCCCTACAATATAGGTGCCCAGACATGGCTACACAGTGCAGCCTTAGTACAGAATGGCATTGAGGGCGCCTGTACTGTATTTTGTGCACCCCAGAGCTACATCATGTACAGAATTATCTGCCCCCTCCCTGCCAACACTTTCCCAATTCAAGGAATAGATGGTATCCTGGCACTGCACAAGTCTAGAGAGCAATAATGATGAGTGCGGGCAGAAGACAAGAGACACTGGCAACAGGAGGACATGACAGACGGGAACAGAAGGGAAGATAGTTGGGGGGAGAGGAAGACTCTGGAGGTGAAGCAGGATTGGTGTGAGAACATGAGGAGAAGATACCCTAAAGAGCTGTGACACCAGATGGGCAGAGTACAGGCTACTGCACACACAGATTAGCTGGACTGCTGCCTGTTCTCCAGATCACGAGAAAATCAGTTAAATACATATATAGTGTATAAAAACAGTATTAACAAAGCCGGTATTGTACAGCATCACAGAGGGTAGAAGCATAGGAAAAGTTGCAGTTTATTCCTTAACCCATTAAGTACTGCACCCCCCAATGTAAGACACAAACTTGTAGTAGGCAGACGAGGGGGAGACAAGAATCAGACAGACACCCTCCCTAATCCAGATCTCACAATTGGCATCACTAATTCATGCAGTTATTTTTTCTAAAGGCTTCTATCGCAGGAGGGGGCATTTACTGCCATATTAATTGTTAATACCTTTCTCCCGCTGCCCTTCCCCTATAGGACCTTTCATGTAAGCCCAGCCACAAAGCCAGGAAGGAGACCGCACGCTGCGCTGTCTCTTTAACTGGACTGTCCCCATGGGAGACACCCAAGAGGGAGGTGCAGACGGGAGGTTACAGATGCAATCTCATGTATAGTAGTTGGCTACAAATCAACCTTTGTAAATCAGCAAACAATCCAACTGACTCCGCTACACAAGCGCAGCCTCCCCAATTACCCGACGCTCATGTGCTCCCATTATTTGGAAACGATGGAACAGTTTTATTTTAATCTTGGCAGAGACCGGGACGGATGTGTTTGATTCCTGGATTCTGCTTATCCTGTGATTATTCTGCTGAGCCCATTCTTATAGTAGTAATACTAGTAAATACTTTCACAGCCATTATCATTGTTGACTTAGAATTCCCACACGTTATGTCTTTACACAAACTGCAACGACAGAATGCAGTGTAACACTAGATGTTATTGTGTCTGTTCGGCATTAGGTTTTTTGTAGACAGAATGATTAACGTTAAAAAAAAAAAATGTTCAAACGAATGAAAGCGAATGATAACCATTCAGTATAAACCCAAGCTAACAACAAATGAGAATCGTACGCTTCTCGTTAATTTTTGACTGAAAATCATCATGGGCTCGTTCACTTGTTCCATTTATACAGCACTGGTTCAGGGTTTCAGATAGGAATGTGAGTCAGGAGGGCATCATCACTGCTTAGGCCGCCTGTACACAAAAGGGCTGGATTCCACGGGAGCCACAGCGGAATCCGCCCTTTGCTCAGCCAGCACCCACGTGTACCTGTCTTTCTCTTTTCCTCTAAACCAAAACCAGCGCCGCTGCGCCTTAAAACCAAAACCATACATATTATATATCAAGACGTCCGAAACAAATTGAGGAACCCATTCCCATACTTTATTTAATCGTAAATATACTAATTTAAAAAAAAAAAAAAAAAGAAAACTATAAATGTTTAAAAAAATCATTTTTTTTATCCCCAATAAAAACTAAAAAACGGGAAACAAAGTCAATGAAAAAGATATATATTTTTTTTATACTTATATATGAAAAAGATATTTTTAAAAAAGCCCTATGTGTCACAGAGGAAAACAGAAGCAGCAAAAATTATTTTGGCAGCTGAAAGAAAAAAAAAAAATACGGCAGTTAAACCACCACATGGGTAAAATCCCTAAAAAGGGTCTGGTCCTTAAGGTACACGATAACCTGGTTCTTAAGGGGGAGTTATGAGGGGTCACATCAGGAATAACCCTATAAAGCAACACATACAGGTTTTTGCCCACAGAAAAAAGATGAACGCACGCTATATCATGGAAAGTATTGTTCAGAAGCAGCACGGCCTCTCAGGGGTAATATCGTAAATCACAAAGGGACACTTATTGCAGGCTGTTTGCATTGTAAGCTTTAAACTACATCCAGTGAACTCTTTATTCGTTAGCAAACCCCACGGACTTGTATGACGGTTCTCGGCCACATCACCCATGCAACTATCACACAACCCGGCCACACAGCAGCTGATACGTGGGACTGTGCCATCACCATTATGTAAGTGGTGGGCCCTACACACTGTGACATGGCCCAATCAGTGCCAGACTGTGTAGCAACATACCCTATTGACAAGGGGAGCGTTAACACCCAGCTGCCACTTGGTAACTACTAAACAGAGAACATAGCAAAACTTGGAAGGAAGTAGACAACACAACAGCTGCAAACAAGGAATGTGATGGTAGGTGGGGCTGTCGGTAAATCAGTTTCAGACTGAGCTAAATAGTAGTTGTATAATCAAGAAGTTACTCCAATCTAATATTATATATATATATATATATATATATATATATATATATATATATAATCTTTCTCTTGGTAAGCATTTTTAGGACATCTACAAAAGAAATTGAGACCGACGTTCTAACGCTCTAACTTCCATCATCCAGGCTGACTGCTTTTCAAGATACGAGCAACTCGAGATGTAGAAATCTTAAAAACAATAGAATGAAATGCAAGCAAGGCAAATGCAGATGTAAATGTGGCAGCAATTACTGAAGCATTTGACTTGAACAAACAAATTGCAATTGACTGAATATGTGATATGAATTTTAAATGTTCAAAGTAACATGCTGAAACAAGACAGATGCCAAGAGCGATCAGCAAAACGGACAATAACCTAAAATCCAGGCGGCACTGAGACTACACAACAAGAAGGAAAGTAGTTAGTGACCATGTAGGTTAGCAGGAAGTAAAATGGTCTTAGATTAACCCCCTTGATTAACGTATGCAAGGCAAACATTAACGAAGTGAGGACAAAGTGTCATCTGGCCCACTTGGCCACCAAATGGCATGAGTAAGAACAGAGTCTGCTAACAGTTGGCACTGGAGATAAGGATGAGGCCTAAAGAAACTAAATCCAGACTTGTAGGGAATAGAAATATAGGAAGAATAGAATAAGTGGGTGTATAGACAGCATCCATATAATCTAGTCATCTTCCTGTATACAACATGTATGGAAGCATTTTATTCCCATTTTCTACAATTTGTTTGGGGTTCTAAATGAGGAATCATGAGGGTCTGACGCGGGTTGTGACTTTGCGTATTTTGCACCTACTTGTAACTTCATCGTAGGGTACCTTTACATGGGACGACTGTCGGACGCATATGCACAGGAGTGATAGCCATTCAATGAATGGAGGTGGAGAGGGCTGTGGATCTAAAATTATGCTTTTTGCTGAAAAACTCCCTCTACAGTGCTGACCACTAGGGGTCTCACTTCTTTCTAACTTGCTGTCCACTGCCAGTGGTCATGTGAAATCAGTTTATTTTGTAACAAGAGACACAGAGACAACTTAACGTGTATGTGTGTACGCGTGTGTGTGTGTGGGGTGAGGGTGGTGTTTCAGAAATACTGATACTATTAGCTGTAGCAGCCATGCCCGTTTGAGTGATTTACTATCTGACAGCTACTGAATTCACCTTTACACTGCTCAGCACTGCTGTACACAGTCCTCCATAATGCTGTTATTTATGAACTTGTGCTACAGAGAGATAGAGAAATATCCTGCTCTCCCCTTGTGGGCAGTGTATGGAGGCATCATAGCAACAGCCTCCTCCCACGAAATGCAGAATTAAATATGGAACATGCAGAGTGTAAAGACTGGTGAAAAGAATAGGGTAGGATGTAGAGAAGTGCCGACAAGACTACTACGTGTTCATGTGGCTGCGCTTACCCTTTTACAAGGAATCTAAATACTTCAGTGAGTTAAGGATAGTCTCACCTTCTTAAATAGCCGCCCAGAGTCTTCACCAACTTGACCAAATCGAGGGATAATGTTATTCAAGTAGATATCACTTAAAGTAGCATGGTCGCGGCTCTCTCTCTTCACTTGCGTCAGAAGCAGGTTCCAACAGGTCACCGGAGAGAGGACATTCTGGTCCTTCCTGCATTCAATACAAACGTACATATAAGTAAAGTAGAACAGATCCGTTCTCTCTTTTGCTGTACTGTGGGGAGATAAGATTGGCCACGACCCTGACCATATGAAAAATACAAAAATCTCTCCTTAGGTCACTCTCACATAGGCATATTTTTTACAACGTTTAGAGGGCATTAACACCCGCTAAAAACACTGCAGTAAGCTCCCATTTATTTCAATGGGGCATCTTAGACGAGCGTTTTAGTGCTTTTATAATACATGGTGAAACGATTGCTGTATGTTCTATTTTTGGGTATTGCAGTGCAATTATGACACACTGCATTACCCATTGACATGAATAGGAGGTGTTAAAACCGCCATGTACAGCGTCTTACAGCGTTTTTAACGCTGCTTACCATGCCACCAGGAGGGGGATGGGGAAATGGTGATGTCAGCTTGTTTTGCCTGCGTTGTTACTGCACAAGATATGCAGCAAAGCAAAGGCAAAAGCTCACATACACTTTTTTTTTCATTTATTTATTTTTTTCCAAACGCTTGTGTGATAGTGGCCTTAGGGTGCTTTTAGATGGAACAATTCGTTCAAACGAGCGAAAGTGAATGAGAATCGTTTGCCAATCATTTCGTACATAAGAATCATGGTCGGCTCTTTTGCTTATCGTTCAGTTTAAACACTGATCGTTTAGTCCCTGTATTTGCTTATATAAGGAACTAGCTTACCCGTCGTGCGTTGCTGCGAAGACAGACAGACATACATTCGTTTTTATATATCTAGATAATAACCAATCACAGCGCAGTTTTTTTAGGTTACCTCAGTGGTATAATATATAACAACTAGAGATGAGTGAACGTGTTCTTAACGAACACTTACGCTCCCGGACACCGGCTTTGCCGAGGACTTCAGTGTCCGCGCGTAAAGCTTCGGGGGGCGCCGGGGGGCGGGGAGAGGCGCGGCGGCGCGGGCGGCAGCAGCGGGGAACAGGGGGGAGCCCTCTCTCTCTCCCTCTCCCCCCCACTCCCCGCCGCACCCCCCCCCCCCCCCCCCCCCGCGCTGCCACGGCGACCCCCGAACTTTTTTCGCCCGAGCACGGAATTGCTCGCAAAGTTCGGTGTTCGGGCGAAAAGGGGCGGAGCCGATCACGTTCGCTCATCTCTAATAACAACCAATCACAGCGCAGCTTTGATGTTACCTCAGCTTTATAATATATAACACCCAATCACAGCACAGCTTATATGTTACCTTAGCAGTATAAAATATAACAACCAATCACAGTGCAGCTTTCATGTTACCTCAGCGGTATAATATATAACAACCAATCACAGCACAGCTTTCATGTTACGTCAGCAGTAAGAGAAATAACAACCAATCACAGCGCAACTTTTATTCTGCCTCAGCAATATAAAAAATAGCAACGAATCACAGTGAAGCATTGATTTTACCTCAGCGGTATAATATATAGCAACCAATCACAGCACAGCTTTTATTTTACCTCAGCATTCTCAATATCCAGCAATTGTCTTGCGAAACGTTCGGCGGATGCATCATTTTGTAGTTGAACACGCATCCCGTTACTCGTAATGCCTTTTGCTTTTGTGCTTGAGATGGAAATCAAACGATCTTTGTCTGGGGGGCATAACTGTCAACGACGCTCGCACGCACCCCACCTATCGTAGGATAGTTGTACTATGCCAGTAATCTTCCCAGGAGTGTACTCAACAACTTCCCATTAACTTTTCCTATTTATGTCATAATCAATGCTCGTGCCAAATTTCACGTTTCTATGACACCGGAAAGTGAGAAAATTACATTCCGTACGTAAAATTTGGACGCTCATTCTTTTGTGCATAGAATTGAATAATCGAGTTGGGACCCATTAGCTTTTCCTATTTATGACATAATCAATGCTTGTGCCAAATTTCACGTTTCTATTAGCGTAAAATTTGGACGCTAATTCTTTGGCGCTTAGAATTGAATAATCGAGTTGGGACCCATTAACTTTTCCTATTTATGACATAATCAATGCTCGTGCCGAATTTCAAGTTTCTATGACATTGGGAAGCGAGAAAATTAGATTCCGTACGTAAAATTTGGACGCCAATTCTTTTGCGCCTAGAATTGAATAATCGAGTTGGGACCCATTAACTTTTCCTATTTATAACATAATCAATGCTCATGTCAAATTTCAAGTTTGTATTACATTGGGAAGCGAGAGAATTCGATTCCGTATGTAAAATTTGGACGCTAATTCTTTGGCGCATAGAACTGAATAATCGAGTTGGGACCCATTAGCGTTTCCTATTTATGACATATTCAATGCCCGTGCCAAATTTCAAGTTTCTATGTGACAAAATTACATTCCGTACGTAAAATGTGGATGCTAATTCTTTTGCGCAGAGAATTTAATAAATCGAGTTGGGACCTATTAACTTTTCCTATTTATGACATAATCAATGCTCGTGCCAAATTTTACGTTTCTATGACACCGGAAAGTGAGAAAATTACATTCCGTATGTAAAATTTGGACGCTAATTCTTTGGCGCCTACAATTGAATAATCGAGTTGGGACCCATTAGCTTTTCCTATTTATGACATAATCAATGCTCGTGCCAAATTTCATGTTTCTACAACATCGGGAAGTGAGAGAATTAGTGGCAATGATGGAAATAGAACGATCTACGTGGGGGGGGTCGTAACTGTCGACGACGCGCGCGCGCGCCATTTATCGTAGCATAAATGTACTATGCCTATAATCTTCCCAGGAGTGTACTCAACAACTTCCCAAAGTTTCATGGCGATCGGATGAATGGTGTAGTAGCGCATAAAGGACAAACAGACAGACACACACACAGGCATACATTCAATTTTATATATATAGATGAATGATTCCGAATGATTCTCGTTAGAATGAGCCAACGATGATCTGCCTGTCAAAGCAAACGAGAATCGACTTATCTAAACGTGACCTCTTCCTATGAGCTCGTATACGATACATGCTTATGTGTGAATGGATCTAGACTAGTAGAATAAGGCACATCTCTGCAGCAATATTATGGCCAGACAACCCAGCCTGAAAATAGGACCAATAACCGAAATGAATAGCGTCAGGAATCAAATCCAGGTTAATTCGGGTTCTTCAGATCCGTAACCCAATGAACAGTACGTGCATCTACATCTCCCATCCTCAAGACCCACCAATAGCTCATGTTTTTAGGATACTCTATGAAGAGAACACTTGTGGCCATTTCTGACACACTGACAATAATTATATCAGCTGTGTAATACTAAGGGAATCCTGAAAACCTGTTCTGGAGTTGGGAAAACACTGGTGTAGTGGAAACTCATAGGGATGGAAAACACGGGAAAAGAGAGTGAACCAATGGCCACCAGCCCTTCAGTTGTGTCACAACCTCCCTTGTACTTTGTGCAAATGCAGTATTAAATCACCACGATAATGTTCAGCTATCAAGAAGAATATGGTACTTACTCTACAAACTCTTACCTGGAAAGGGTTAATCCCACCTCTGGCAACTAAAAGCGAAGTTCACACTAAGCACTTTGAAGGGGAGGAGGGATTAAATGGATTTGGGTTATATTGGGCTGTGATATTCTCCAACCCCCACATAAGGTCTAGAGTGAATTAAACTGCTTGGGATTTATCCTGATGTTTGAGAATAGATTTAAGGTCATTTGTAGGATGCAGATTAGAAAGATCTATCAATGTGTATGGCTAAACATACAGAATGTATTCTGATAGCAGCCAAACCAGTACAGAACAGAATAATACAAAGTATCTGCTCTATCTTGGCTACAGTCTACTCCTGCGTTGTTACAGAACATTACATAGACTTATGGGCTCTCCGCCAACAGCAATGACACCCTCATCCCTAATCATCCATGTGAGAGTCCTCTTAGACGGCACGCTCTCCTCTGCACGAGCGAATGACGTCATCACCAGCTCACTCGCGCAGCCGGTTTACACAGGAAGATTCATCATTGACTCGTTCAACAAGAACGGTTCACTTCTCGTTCAGTGTTCACATTATCGGAGACGCTAAACGAGCGCTGTTTAAACGGAATGACAAGTGAAGAAGCAAAGGATGGTTTTCATGCTTGCAGAAACTGAACAATGAACAAAGAGCGAGCTATTCTGGTTGCAGCCGTTAGCTGAAGTTTAAACTGAGCGATATGGTTCACGCTCGTTCTTTGAATGATAATCGTTCCCTCTAAATAAGGGAGATGGAATACCACCTCCACAACACCACCTATTGGTAGGCAGTAGAGATGAGCGAGCCTACTCGGTCACGCCCCTTTTTCGCCCGAGTACCGCGATTTTCGAGTACTTCCGTACTCGGGCGAAAAGATTCGGGGGGGCGCTGTGGGTGAGTGGGGGGTTGCAGCGGGGAGTGGGGGGGGAGAGGGCTCCCCCGTTCCCGGCTGCTACCCCCCGCACCGCCACGCCTCCAACCCGCCCCCCCCCCCCCCCCCCGAATCTTTTCACCCGAGTACTGAAGTACTCGAAAATCGCAGTGCTTGATCGAGTAATTACGCGAAAAGAGTAGATTCGCTCATCTCTAGTAGGCAGCATTCCTTCAAGCCAGACTCTTTAACAAGCCTTGTAACAATGACTGGTGGGAATTAAAAGCAAAGCCAGACTCTATGTACAGACAGCTGTTTCAGGGTGTTTGCCCTTCATCGTTGTACAGTAGGAGTCTGGCTTTGCTAGTGAGAAGCCTGTGATGTGGGTCAGAAACGCTATCTTTTCTCCTTAGGAAGAGCACCCTAGACGGTAAGTGAGGAGACTCAAAAGGCCATTTACGCTCTTTTGGGTAATATGCAAATAAGGGAGATGGAATAATACCTCCACGGTGCCACCTATCAGTACGTCTAAAAACACTCTTTAATGATACATCTTAAAGGGGTTGTCCCGCGCCGAAACGGGTTTTTGTTTTTTTTCAACCCCCCCCCGTTCGGCGCGAGACAACCCCGATGCAGGGACGTACAGAAAGCTTACCGGAGCGCTTACCTTAATCCCCGCGCTTCGGTGACTTCTATACTTACCTGTGAAGATGGCCGCCGGAATCCTCTTCTTCCGTGGACCGCAGCTCTTCTGTGCGGTCCATTGCCGATTCCAGCCTCCTGATTGGCTGGAATCGGCACGTGACGGGGCGGAGCTACACGGAGCCGGCATCCTGCACGAAAGGCTCCATAGAAGAAAGCAGAAGACCCGGACTGCGCAAGCGCGGCTAATTTGGCCATCGGAGGGCGAAAATTAGTCGGCACCATGGAGACGAGGACGCCAGCAACGGAGCAGGTAAGTATAAAACTTTTTATAACTTCTGTATGGCTCATAATTAATGCACAATGTATATTACAAAGTGCATTATTATGGCCATACAGAAGTGTATAGACCCACTTGCTGCCGCGGGACAACCCCTTTAACTTCTAGCACATTAATTTCGGCTCTTGTTTTACAACAATTTGTGGTAACACATTTGAGATTAAGGCAGCTTGCAAACAAACAGATTTGCACTGCGGAATCTGCGATAGGCGAAGCCAGTGGAAGCTGTCTGACCGGCAGCCCTTCCGCAATTGACATTGCAGATAGGTTGTGGGTAGCCGTGTAGCAATGGTGTGGGAAAAACAAACATTTGAAAGAAAATCAGTACTGCACATGTCTGACAGTTCACTGTCCGGACCATCCACAGTACAGATAATGAAGAAGGAAGACAGGTACACGGGGTCGTAGAGTGCAGAGATAGCCGAGCGGCACATACTCAGTTATTGAAATGAATGGCGCAATGACCTTGAATGTGCAGCTTGTGCTTCATTAAGGAGGAAGTAACTGCAGGGCGAGAAGTGACCCCCACAGCGACAGGAGAGCGGGATATAGGATATGAAGGGGGAGTCGCCAGCCCCACCAGTCAACAGGTTCTCCCTGATCCTCTGTATAGGGGATAACTTGAAATTCTGGTACAACCCCTTTAAGACTATCCTAATTAATCGTGTCCATAGGTGTTACTTTCCTATCATCAGCTTTTACTTCCGATTTTCAGGCAGATGAACAGGCAGGACTGCAGGGCAAGGCTTTATATTCTGGGTCTCCTAATGCAGATAACAGCAGGGAGGGTAAGGCTTCTTTGGCTGCCAGCTGTCTTATGCTGGCCATGCATTTGGGATATCTATTGGCCGAAATGCAAAATGGGTCATTTTAGGCAACCCTCCACTCAAGTGTATGGCCAGCTTTATACAGAGAGAGACAAGAGGAAGAGATAACTGTTCTCCTAGGACGTATACAGAAAGCACCAAAGTCAAGGAGGTTATTAAGGGCTGAACACAAGCACACAGGCTTCATAAATATGGAGCTCAACCAAATTCCCCATTTCTAGTGTATTTACAACAGAAAGCAGATGTAATAGAGCCTTGGTGGCGCCTACGACCTGAAGGTTGCAAGTTCAATCCCCGCTTGATTCAGGTAGCCGGCTGAAGGTTGACTCAGCCTTCCATCCTTCCAAGGTCGGTAAAATGAGTACCCATCTTGCTAGGGGGTAATAAATAATAGTTACCTGAAAGCACTGTGGAATAGGTTGGCGCTATACAAATAACAAGATTTATTTAATACATTAACAAATCTGCCCCATAGTGTGTCATAAAGAAAAAAAAAACTGGAGGACTTAAGGCGCTTTTATCGTTCGGGGGGGGGGGGGGGGGGGGGGAATTGTTCTGTGTAATAGTACCCTTAGCCCTCTGCTTAGATAAATTTACATTAATGGCCAACTTAGACGGGATGATTATTGTTCAGGCTGCCGTGCAAATTTGAATTGTTCCATGTAAATGCATGCAGAAAACAGAACGATGTATCGTTCCATGCAAACAGCAGTTGATCACTTCTGAACGACTGCTGCTTACTGTGAATGGAGGTGGGTGGGAGAAGAGCACTCCCTGGCCCGATCTACCTACATGCCGGCAGCGCTGTGCACAAAGCCAGCAATAATATGGGCAACACTGGGATGAGTGCCGGAAATCATTTCCCCAAAAGCTCGTCTAGTGGAAATGGGCCATAAAGTTTCAGGCTGTGTTTCAGCAGTTTGTTGAGTTTCCAAAGAGGGGCTTCTGTACGGATACCCAAAAATAGTAATCCGATGCAAGCCACAACAGAACTAGAGGAAACAGAACAACAAGAGGTGCAAACTTTGGGCTCTGTGTGACCCGATTTTGTGGGTTCCCAACTCCTTTTGAGGACACAAAAGCATGGTCAATGACAGTAATGCAGAGTAACGCACAGTGTGAACGCACCCACATTCACACTGCAACCAAGTATTTCGATATCAAAGCTCGAACTCTCTACACTACATTACTTGTGGCTGCGCAGTTTGCCTAGAATATACCAAGTCAAGTAAAAGTCAGGAAACCTGTGTTATTCCTCAGAACTCGCTCTCGTTTTTACAAGTCACACAATCTTCCCCTTTTTTGGTTTCAAATTCATCCAGGAAGTACACAAAACTCCTTCACGTATTATTTAAGAAAGGGAAGCCGTAAAATAAGCTAAAAGATCCTCCCTTCACAAACATAAATCAAGAACTGAACCGAAGAGGCCTTCAAATAGGTCGTTAGGAAAAGAATAATCATGAGCACTGCGATAACAAATGGCCCCACCAAGTGTAAGCAGAAGTCAGAAGGAACGGCACAGTAGATCTACATGGGGACCATTCTTATGTGGCAAGGGCCTTTTACTAGGTTCATGTCATTGACAATTAGAGTGGGGAGCAATCTGTCGTATTCAATGGCATGCTTCACTTAGAAGAGGCCACCGTACATGTTGTGATAGTGTGTGGGTAAACACAAATGTTACTTGTCCGGAAGAATGCAACATGATCTCGTGTCATCCTAATGTACTATGTCCGATCTCATCTCAGATGACGAAGGACTATACTAATGTATTGTAGTTCTTCTACCTCATTACTGTGCATCTCCACTACTGAGGACAACAGCCTGTCCTCCTGGAGGAATGGACGCCTTCATCAAACGCCTTCTTGGAGTTTACTCTATACAATTGTCTCTCCAGTGTAACAAATACAAAGCTACATTCACAACCTAAATCCTCCATCCTGCATTTAGAGGTTTTGAATCTCTATAGCCTCTTACATGGGCTACCAAGTGGCAGCAAAATTGGCCAAATGTTTATTCAGCCAAATGTTGCCATTTGTGAAGGTGCCGGTGATCCACCAAATGCTCATTTGTGGGGTGATCGCACCTTGCTAACGGCATTAAAAAATCACCAGTTGTCGGCAACACCTTGGGCAGTGATGAGTTACCAACGATGGAACTGTATGCATCTGAATGATCTCACCAATGTATAGCTCGGGCACATACAATACTGGTGATCGCTCCATGTAAATAGAGCTTTAAAGAGCTGAATGAATGCTGATTGACACGCAAAAACGTTGGGCAGCACTCATTCCCCGAAAGCCTGCCAGTGTAAAAGGCCTGGTCATGCAGCACCCCCTCAGGCAATGTACAAAGTGCTGATTTTCCCTGGAGTGTTCCTTTAAGTATTATTTAAAGGGTCTAGCTACCTATCTTTATCCGTTTAGTCGGGGCGGCTCTCGGACACTGTATGGTTCAGTCCTCACCACGTGGTCCCGTTTTGTAC
This sequence comes from Eleutherodactylus coqui, assembly GCF_035609145.1. Lineage (NCBI taxonomy): Eukaryota > Metazoa > Chordata > Amphibia > Anura > Eleutherodactylidae > Eleutherodactylus > Eleutherodactylus coqui. The sequence goes on along the minus strand of NC_089840.1, from coordinate 138,382,568 downwards.
AGATTTTTTCAGTTTGATCGTTTGCATGTTGGCGTCAGCTTTCATAGGATCAGGCCAGCGCGTTCTTTGGCGGCCGCAGTCTTCTTTTGCCGCTGATTAGTCCAAGCATTATCCATGTTTCTAATAAATTAGTTCACCTAATGTGGCCGAAGTAGGAGAGTCTCTATTTCGTAATTTTGACCTCCAATGAAAACTTTGGTTTGATGTGGTCTAGGACTGTTTTGTTTGTGATCTTGGTGGTCCAAGGAATTATTAGGAGTTTCCTCCAGCACCAAAGTTCGAAGGCATCAATCTTCCTGTAATCCATTCCAAGTCCAACTTTCGCAGCCATAAACTGTGATTGGGAAGATGATTGCGCTGACTATTCGGCATGTCATTGCAATGGTTATCACGTCTTTGTTTTTCCAGGCCATATCCATAACTAACATTGCGCTGTGACCTAGTGCAATCCCTTTCTTTTATTTCGGGTCCTGATTCTCCATTACCGTCGATTTTAGATCCGAGGAAAATGAAGTCTTTAAAGGGTGTGATACTTTGTTGCTGAAAGAATACAGTGTTGATGCAAGAATAGAGTGAAGCAGAGGCGCACGGTTCTGTTACACAGGGGTATTCTCCATCGGCAGCAGGCTGTTACGGAGTAGGATGCACAACCACTAATTGTGAACGTCTTCCTAGCATCGCGTGCGTGTACGACATAATATCCATCATAAAAAATACCGTAAGATTAATACCTAGTGATTTTAGGAAAGCCCTAACCAAGATCATCAGCTTATATCAATACTAGTGCTGAACAGTCCTACTCGCCAGCATGCATTTTCTGATCGAGTAACCACAAATGTATCAACATTTGCATGTAAATGGCGATCATACAGCAAACCGAAATATGGGGAGCGGCGGGGATTTATATTCAAGGCTAAATATTTCTGCATGTAACTAGTGAGCTCGGGCTGATGCCCCCTACTGGTATAGACTGATTGAGGTCTCATCGGCTACACTGCTCAGGATACTCATTGTTCCTGCTTGAACAATTTTCTGTTTTTCGTGGCAGGCACTACAGAAACAGCGTTAAGTTTACCATCATCTGAAAAAAAAAAAAGCAGTTTCCTACAATATCCATAATTTTACATGAGAAACATTTGTATTGCAAGTAAACTATTTTCTTGTTTAATCCCTGTAAGGGTATGAAGCTACAGGGACACACACACAAAACAGGCTTGAAAATTAGTTTCTTTGGCTCCAGAAGGAGAGTTCAAAGCAATGAATCCTGCAGGAAGCAGATGAACGCTAGACCAGCTGGACACAAGAACGTTGGCAGCAGGTAAGAATTCAATTGAGCTCAGCAGCAGCAAAAGTGCTGAGAAGGAACCTCAGTTAGTGTGCTATTAGTCCCTATGGCGTGGTGCATGGCCCTATGGCGTAGTGCAGGTGCAGCAGTGCCCTGTGGCGTGGTGCAGGGCCCTATGGCGTGGCGCAGGGGAGGCTGTGCCCTATGGCGTAGCGCAGGCGAGGCTGTGCCCTATGGCGTGGCGCAGGCGAGGCAGTGCCCTATGGCGTGGCCCAGGCGAGGCAGTGCCCTATGGCGTGGCCCAGGCGAGGCAGTGCCCTATGGCGTGGCCCAGGCGAGGCAGTGCCCTATGGCGTGGCCCAGGCGAGGCAGTGCCCTATGGCGTGGCCCAGGCGAGGCAGTGCCCTATGGCGTGGCCCAGGCGAGGCAGTGCCCTATGGCGTGGCCCAGGCGAGGCAGTGCCCTATGGCGTGGCCTCAGGATTTTTCTATAAAGCCATAAATAAAGCCATTTCTTTTATGCTACTCATTTGGCACTCAGCACCACAAAACTTCTCTGTAGACTCCAGAAAGCTGCCACCTTCAGTATGAGGGGGGGGGGGGGGAGACTTACAAGGGGGAAGGGGGTGGGGGTGGGGATGAGTTTGCGCACATATCTGCACATGCAAAGATTGCGTGCACAATACGCAGAAGATCCATTGAACTCAATAGGTTCATTCTTATTACGTGTTTCTTGTGTGTGCATTCTGCGAGCGTGAAAAAAACCCCCAAAACACGCAGCATGCTCTATTTTTGTGCACCAAAGGCCCTACAGAAGTCTAAGGGAGGTGCGCAAATACACACTCAATACCCGCCAACTGTGCAATTTCGTGTGGAAAGTAACACATCTGGAACTAATTAAGCTAAATGGCCCATTATATCCGGATGCAGCAGTGTCCTGCACCCATGTGAAACAGCCCTGCAGTAGTATGCACATACGCACGTCTGCTTTGCTTATGTATGCCTTTTGGCACATAGACCTATGCGAGTCCGGCCTAAATGTATGTCTTGACGGAACGATACATGAGAATTTATGCTTCTATAAGATTTATTCTGCTTCTAGTCACTGTAAACAGGACTCCCACTGGGGGCACCTTTACACGGGACGAATGTGGGGTGCAGAAATGGCCGAGAGTTGTTCCAGCGATAGTCACTCATGCGCTTTCACACAGAAGTGATTATCACTCAGTAACCAGAGGCGGAGATTACAGTGAATAGAGGTGAGCAGTCAAGAGCAAACAGGCAGTTGTTCATAGATGAACGACTGCCTGTTCAGGAGGGATGATCGTTGTTTGATTTCTATGCATACACGAATAATAAACAGATTATTCCGGAGATCCAGCAAGAATCTGAATGATAACTGTTCAATGTAAAAAGGTGCCTAACCTGAGGTTTGATCTGCTCATCGACAAGTGTTGTTGTATACCGCTTGAAAAGCCATGTATACTGTAAAACGTGCAGGGCAAGAAGGGGGCGGCAGATAGAATTAGGTTTCAACATACATGTATTCCGTTGTCATAAGTAATCCAAAACTTGTATGCAGTTTATCAATGTGACTGTACCCCCATATGGAACATTTGATTTTAAAAAAATGTATGGTACATAAATGTTCACCCCTTTATGGCCAAGATTGCATCAAAACATGCAAGAAAACTTCCCATTTAATACAAATTAGTGGAAATTCTGGTCCAGTCCCTACACAGTGGGCTATGAATGTATTCTGAGGCTTGTTACCAGAGGCGTAACTTGAAGCTTCTGGGCCCCAATGCAAAACCTGTAACAGGGCCCCCTACTATAATGCTTTATTCATAGTACTGGGCTACCTATATGGAGAAGAGAGGCCTTATGGGCCCCCTAAGGCTCCTGGGCTCAAGTGCAACCGCATCCCCTATAGTTACGCCAGTGGTTGTTAGATACTCTATCAGCATCGCATTTTAGGATTCTGATGTAGAATTGCACAATAAAAGAGCATGTCGCAGTTTTCGGCTTTCCTCTTTACTAATAAAGCATATAATAAGTGAGGAAATAACTGGGCACAAGTTATTAAACGTTTTTTTTTATGTGGACTTTCTATTACAAGCATAATAAAGTTGTTTAAAGCAAACACGCAGAGTTACGGGTGGGTTACGAGCGGTGAACAAAAAGGTCACCCAACAGCTTTTGAGTACTTGCTTTGCTCATGCCACGCATTATTTTAGGAAAGGGGACCAATATTTGGAGCTACATGGAGCTCGATAAAATAACTGTCCAGGAATGGGACTTGTCATTCTCTAACCGCACACATTTGGTGACAAGGGCACTTGGTGAGCGAGCGGCCAAGATCTTTTATCCAAGCTCTGGCTGCAGTTTCTTTCAGGCCATGACAAGGCTGACCCATTTTTTAAATAGTTCTGTGAAAAACAGGCCGACCCTCCTGTTCTCGGAGCTACAACTGGAATGTCAGGAATTCCATCGGCCTCTGCACAAAACATCTGCTGTTTACTAGAACGGTCAGGAAGAGACATACGCCAGATACCGCTGCATGCTGACTTACTAAACACCGGCCCTGCACTCCAGGAAACTAGAAAAATGGCAGACTGGAGTTTTTACATCACATGTCCCTGGCTTTTATAATGTGACAATTCACATGAGATGACAGCAAGTGTTAACCATCAACGTATGAAAGGATCTAGGTTAGCGGCACTAGGCAGGGACAACTGTAGCCAATGTTTTGTAGGAAAGGGTCATTATGGGTTTATACCGCGATAAAATTACCCAAAAATGTTCTTCGATATAAAGCAACATATTTCATTACAAAAAAAAAACCACTTCAAGTAATATACACTTATTGTCAAAAAAAGACAATCCCACCCCTAGAAAACATTGTTGGTGCTGCTGTGGAGCAGCACACTGCCCCCTGCTGGTGTGATGGTCTGGGGGGGGAGGGGTCATCGCATACAACAGTCACCCACCCCTAGGAGTGGTACGAGGGACAAAAACAGTTCAGCAATATGTCCAGGACATCCTGCAGCCACGTGTCCCTCTCATGGGGGCTTCCAAGAGGCAGCAGGATAATGCTCGTCCGCACACACAAGGGGGATACAGGAATGTCCCCACAACATTGTCCCACTTCTGTGGCTGCCCAGTCGGCAGATTTAATTAGAAAAAGAACATGTATGAGACCATTGGGGCAACTACTTCCACAACCTACCAGTTTACATGATAGAGTGGCTCAGTTACAGAAAATGTGAAGCGATATGTTGCAGGATACCATACAGAACCTTTATGCCTCCATGCCCGCCCGTATCACATCTTGTATCCAAGCTAGAGGCGGTACAACAGGGTACTAGAGCCTCCATGCCCACCCGTATCACATCTTGTATCCAAGCTAGAGGCGGTACAACAGGGTACTAGAGCCTCCATGCCCACCCGTATCACATCTTGTATCCAAGCTAGAGGCGGTACAACAGGGTACTAGAGCCTTCATGCCTGCCTGTATCACATCTTGTATCCAAGCTATAGGTGGTACAACAGGGTACTAGAGCCTCCATACCTGCCCATATTACATGTTGCATCCAAGCTAGAGGCAGTACAACGGGGTACTAGAGGCTCCATGCATGCCTGTATCACATCTTGTATCTAAGCTAGAGGCGATACAACAGGATACTAGAGCCTCCCTACAAGGGATCAGTTCTCCACAATAAATGATGCTTTTGCTCTGATATTGTAATCACTCACTTATATCAACGTTACAATCACACAGAGAAAGTATCATTCTAGGGGAGGGATGTTACCGACAATGATTATCATCATCATCTTTATTTATATAGCGCTAACACATTCCGCAGCGCTTACACAGCTAGCACAAAAATATAAAAACCACGGTTACTTATAGTAATCAGCTGATGGAAACATTAGGGGTGAGGGTCCTGCTACACACACACACACACACACACACACACACACACACACACACACACACACACACACACACACACACACACACACACACACACACACACACACACACACACACACACACGGGAAGGGGTGGTTTTTACATTAAATGTATATTGTGTAAGTTGCCTCCAAAAATGGTAGAGCAGATCTATTGTGCATTCATTAATTTGTAATGAAGAAAAACTTGCTTACTAGTTAAAAAGGGTTGTTTAATTCTTGGTGAATTAAGGAAGAAAAAAAAAAAAACAGAGAAAAAAAAGAGCTTGGTGCTCCCCACATAACCAGCTGATGCTCCGCCAGTCCCATCAATCCCAGCTAGCAAGGACACACCGATGCTGCAGCCATTCAATGGCTTCAGCAGTTATGCGCCATACTTTTGGCATCACAAACATCGGTTGGGAGCATCTGAAGATCCAAGTACTGGATGGGGTGGGAGATGAAGGGGTGAGGGGGGATTGGGGGAGTAACAATGACAGAGAGCAGTTTTTTATATGTCAAGGACAAAATAAAATCTCCATGGCAATAGCTAGTGCTAAATCCCTGATCCCATCAGGTGTGTCATTAGGTTGTGCTTGGGAAGTCTAAACTCTTGAGGGTTTAGAAAAGAAAATCCTATCTTAGGGCCCATTCACACGACCGTATATCAGCCGGGTTTTCACGCCCAGCCGATATACAGCGTCTCTCTCTGCAGGGGGAGGAGGCTGGAAGAGTCGGGGGCAGTGCACTGAGCACCCGCCCCCTTTCTGCCTCCTCTCCACCCCCCCTCTCCACCCCTCTGCACTATTTGCAATGAGAGGAGGCAGAACAGGGGTGGGGCTAAGTTTTTTGGGGAATTAGCTCCAACCCCATCCCGCCTCTCCTCATTGAAAATAGTGCAAGGGGGAGGAGAGGAGGCAGAGAGGGGGCGGGAGCTCAGAGCACTGCTCCCGACTCTTCCAGCCTCCCCCCCTGCAGAGAAAGACACTGTATGTCGGCTGGGTGTGAAAACCCAGCCGATATACGGTCGTCTGAATGCACCCTAAGGTCAATTTTAGGGATCACGATGTAACTTTATTTATAGTGTTCTTCACTTCACAATGTGGAAACTTCAGTGCAGGTCCTGCAAATATGTCCAAAGAATAGAAATGTTTTTGATCTCTCCAGCCGACATTATTGCGCAATAGCTCATGAGCTCTGAGGACTTCAGGCGTTCTATCCTCACGCTCATGTGGCTATAATTGGTACCATGTGATAACTTCTAGGGGTTATGTTTATTTCACCTGCTATGACTAATGCTCCTTTCACACAGAACGAAAATCTCCCGATTCTCATTAGTCCGCGCTGGGGCAGCGGGTTTACACTACACGGCCCTCGTTGGTAATCGTGCAGTTCTCGCTCAGGGTTTCCCAATCCTATCTGAAGTTAAACTGCACGAACCGCGGCTGGTATTTATGCCAGCTGTAACTGAACGAGCGAGAAACTCACGATTGTCGTTCAATCATTGGCTCGCATTTACATTGAATGATTATCTTCAGTTTCGCTTGTTTGAGTGATTTTCTTAATGATAAATATTCGATGTAAACGCAGCATGAGGGCGCTGGATGGGCTGGAAACGCGTCAACGGATTTAGAGCATGCGTTATGGTCATTTTTGTTCTACATGATCTTAATACTGTTTATATGCAGGTCAAATTAAAGTTTAGCGTTTTTATACCTTTTTCCCATTGGATGAGCACGACCTCATTGTGACTTCTTCGCATTCTCTACCATCTTGTTAAAGGCCTCTGGTGGCCCTCCTGAAGATGTAGGCAGGCACTGACCCATGTGAGTGCTGTAGTATCAAGCACTTTCATTGTTAGCAAGGGCAATCCCCGATCCTTATTCCATGACAATAGGACGGCCGGTTTAGAGGAAGGCGGTACAACCACAGAATCATGATGTGGTTTAGACATTTTCCAAGAAGTTGGTCATCTAGTTGCTGTAATTTCTCAAAAGGAATACGTTGTTTAGAAACCAAGGCCTGTTAACAGAATGCAGTATCATGGCGTGAACCTAGCCTTAACCCTTTCCAATCCAATTTCCCTATCACCCATGCACTCTCCAGCTCTTATTTATTTTGGGTGGGAGAACGCACTGTGGATTCCTTGGAATCCAGAAACACATAAAAATGACCTGTTATGATGATTTTATTAGCAATTTTTTGAAAATTAACAATTTCCAATCCAGTGTCACCCTCATATGATATTTACGTTTCCCTGCATAGCTCCAATGTTGGATGAGGTACAACATGTTTCTAACAGTATGCAGGGCAGCGCTCCAATGGATTCCGAAAGTCTCTCCTTAAGGAGAGTACCCAAAAAGTGTGTGGTGACACATAGCGGGTGAGTGGGTCGGGGGATGGCATAGTCTCTCCCTAAGGAGAGCCAGAAGGGGTGTGACAAGACACCTGAAAAGTGAGGAGACTTATACGGCCATGCACGCTTCTCTGGGTAATTTATGCAAATAAGACAGATGGAATAATACCTCAGCAGCGCCACCTATTGAATGGCAGCATTCCTTTAAATCAATTTCAGACCCTTTATACAGGTCTTTACAACAACGATTGGGAATAGGAAACCAAGCCAGAAAACCATACACAGACATCCGTTTTGGAGTTTTTGCCCCCCATTAGTGTGCACAGTCCAGTGGGCGGCCCTATCAGTGACTGGCGGCTTTGTATGACTGTACATACAGGAAAGGCTGTCCATCACTGATAGCTCCGCCCACTGGACTGCTCAGCTCAGAATGTACAGAGGTTTAAGTAATTAACATACAAGTTATACTGAATCTTTCCCCATAAAACTATATATCAATCTGCTCAGCTCCACCGGCTCTATAACATGATGCCTGCAGTTTGGACAGCTGACATGTTTTCTTTAATGGATTAACCAGATAAGTGTCAAAAGCAGTCAGTGGAAATAATCCGCCAACAGCTTTAGGCGTTTCCTTGGCCCGAAAGTAGTTGCCCTCTCATTTTCTATACTCTCTGACATTGATTATCCCAGTAGCTGCTTACCGGTAGTATTTAAAAAGGAACCTGTCATCAGGTACATGCTGCAGCGTTTCAGAATAACCATACTTTGAACATCCTGTCTACAAAGGGCTCCAAGTCATGTGGATGGCACTGAGCCGGCTGCTTTCCCTGCCCACATCAGAGTGACAGTTCTCTATATATACACAGAGACAGGCAGAGAGCTGTCACTCTAGGCGGAGAGAGGCCAATGCAGCACCGCCCCAACGACTTGGCGCTCTGTTTGAGTTGGATCTTAAAAGTAGGTTAATTCTGTAATTCCACAGGGTTTCAGAAGGCGACATATATATTCCCGGAATATACATACCCATCTCAGGTTTGGCAGCATGAACCAGGTGGTAGGTTCCCTTTAACTATGTAACAATATGGAGGCAGATTTTCACGGAAAAAAATATTCTTCTAGGTTACCAACTGGATGATGGTGCTTGAAGGCATTAAAATGTAATGTATTCTGTGACCCATTCATCAAAATCTACGCCTGAAGTTTTTGATCTGCATAGTATATGGTGTTCATACTGCATCATATTGACAGCACACAAGAAACCTGTAAAAGTGCTTGTACATTCTCTACTACAATCCTTTTTTTCATTTATTTACCTGAAATCACCAGTACTATTTGGATCTCAGAAATAAAGCGACTACGGCACAGCTGCGATTGTGCGCCTGACCACGGAAATTATCATTCTGTTCCAAATGCGAAATTATGGGTTAGCGATAGAGTATAATTAAATGCCTAGAAAGTGCGACGGATCACTAGTTATTTTAGTAGGGTGGCTGTGCTAATAGACGTTACCCAAGTAGTTTAACTCATTCTAGTATGGCAGACATTGAGCATACGGAGGCATCTAGTAAGCAATATTAGGATAATGAATCATTTAGCTCCTTTGAATCCATTTGTATCTTACTTGAACTGTTGATCTTTGGCTCCGCGAGTTTTGGAAAGGAACCGTTCGCTGAGCTTCTCCAGGTTACGGGAATAATCCATTTCAATCTCTGCTTTCTTACGGAAGAAGTCCTGCAGATCCTGAAGAAGCTGCGTGCGCAGATCGCACTGCTGATCCAGGCATTTCAGCTGCTCCAACAACTGGGCTCGGATCTCTGTGGGAGGAAAGAAATAAGTTGCCGATCAGTGAATGAGGCAGCCACAAAGATACTTTTGGCACCCAACTAATCAGGGTGCTTTCTATTAATTTCTATATATGACAGGTTTCATGGACAGACTGACTTCTGGAGTGACGGGACTCTCAAATCCATTATCCCGAGTGATGATCCAGAGAAGGGTAAAACAGTCCACATAAGTCAGAAGCCAAATCTCATCTTAGTTACTACTAGCTATAATATCTGTAATTATTCTATTCTTATGTTCTGGTTGCATCATTTTAATGTAAGCTCTTAATTACATGGCAGCCAGGCTGCTCTTAGCTGTGAAGACCAAGTCCAAAGATTTGCTTCACATCAGTCACCTGGACAATACAGCTCGTTGACTTTGCACTATTTCCCCTGTGATGGCACTGCAAGGACATTTAAGGTACTTTTACATGAGACAACAAGCACCCAACAGCCGTCCCATCGATCATCGTTCCTGTGAGGATGGCTCATTGAATGGAGGTGGAGCGTGCCGCGATATCCACCCGCCGGCCGCCTCCATTCAGAGCAAACAGGCAGTCATTCATAGATGAACTGTCGCCTGTTTACATGTGCCGACTGTCACATGGTTTTTAGGTGAGCCGAGAACCAAGTGACCGACAAGTGAGCGATTTTTGCTCACTAGCCCTACTGGGTGTAGTGTTTACATGGCCAACAGTTGCCCATAATTGCTCTTTCGGGTGATTCCTCAAACAACCGTCAGCCCACATAAAAGTACCATAAGGGTCCTTTGGCACCAAACAATTACTGTTTGAATGAGCGAGTGACGTTGTTGTTAGCTCGTTTGGGATTGTTTAGACAGGCAGACGCATTGTTGGCTCATTCAAATAAGAAGTCGTTCAGAATCGCTGTATGAGTGACTGAGAGCGACTGTTTTAACCGAACGATTAGTGAACGAGTTAGCAATGATTTTTATGCCTGCATAAACTGGACAAACGAAAAGTGAACGTCGTTGGCTCGCATTTACACTTAACGGTTATCCATCAAAAAATTGTTCCAATGAATAAAACGTGAACGCCAATTGTTCCATCTAAATGGGCCTTTACTCTTATGTTTCCTGGATTGCTGGCAGTCCCATCAGGCGGTCACTATGATCATCTTATTGTCAAGCTGTCCTTCCAGCAAGTAAGGAGTGTTGAAAGCAGACAAACTCTTTAAGCAATAGCTTATTTTCTGAAATATATTCTTTAAGCTAAAACTTTATTTTAGATCAGTACTAAGGATGAGCGAGTATACTCGCTAAGGCACTACTCGCTCGAGTAATGTGCCTTAGCCGAGTATCTCCCTGCTCGTCCATAAAGATTCGGGGACCGCCGCAGCTGACAGGTGAGTCGCGGCGAGGAGCAGGGGAGAGCGGGCGGGAGAGAGAGATCTCCCCTCCGTTCCTCCCGGCTCTCCCCTGCAGCTCCCCGCCCCGCGGCGGCCCCCGAATCTTTAGGGACGAGCGGGGAGATACTCGTCTAAGGCACATTACTCGAGCGAGTAGTGCCTTAGCGAGTATACTCGCTCATCCTTAATCAGTACCTTAAATGACAATTTTTAAATTTTCCTTATATTAAGGGAAAGCACCATTAACAAAATCAATGGAGCAGCCTAATGTAGTTTATGCTTCTGAAACGGTGCTGACAGAGGCTCTTCAAGAGCCATTTATGTATACAAGTATATAAGTGAAGATCAACTAGTTTAGACAAAAGCAACAGATGAAAAGCGGATAGACTCAGCAGTGCGACAAGCATTTATGTACACAAGTCAAAAATCCCAACCTCCTATTCTCTAGGCCCAATGTCCACGTGCGGATTCGAGTTATAAAATCGGTAATGGGGCCCCCGCACAGGAGTTCCGTGCGTCTTGCTGCCCATAGCAATGCATTAGCATCTGTAGGGCAGCTAAGTGCATGCGGATGTGATTTCTTTCCGGCAAGTGGGTAGCACGCACGGGAAGAAATCGCAGCATGCTCCATTTTTCTGCGGATCTGCGCAGGAACGGCTCCCACAGCTTCCATTGAAGTCAATGAAAGCTGTCCGTACCCGCAGCACACCTACAGCTGTTTTTGTGCTGTGCCGCGGATACACAGGAGAGCAGGGGGGAAAAAAACAAAAACAAAAAAAACTGTGCACAGTGTCAGCGTGCCGAGCGGCCAGAAGAAAGAAGATCTGGCCTGCACAGAGGAGAGCCCCACAGTGTCTGGAGAGGTAAGAAAATGTAAATCCATGCGTGCAAGTGGACACGAGGCCTAAGACTTTATGTATAAGATATGGAGTCTAAATATATATTTTTTGCCATCTGAGAACCTAGAAACCATTCCTGATACGCGTCTTGCTGTTGCCAGGATCCTTGTCCTGTGACCAGGGATGGACTAAACACGGCGGCCTCGAGGAGCTAGTTGACCAACTCCAAAAAGGTTGGTTACTGAAATTTCTTTTTTCAAGCTCTATGTACAAGTTATAGCGCTGATTCACCTAATGAAGATGATCTCCTAATAGAAGATGCATGGCCAGATAAACGAGCCTTGTAGAACAGTAAACGACCAACACAATGGATATGGGTGTCATATTTAAAGCCGTACAAATGGATGACTCCTGAACTGTAGATTTATTTTTTCACAGCTTTCCATCGGAGTAAAATTCTTCCACAATCATACAATAGTCACGGTCTGACATTGGCAAGGATGGAAGCCTTTAGTGTGAAGCCCATGGTTTTGTTTCTCTAGGTGGGCCGGCTATATATTGTGTGCGGCACACTCGCTGTAGCAGCGGGTCTCCGAGTGTTCCCACAGCAATGTCAGGAATTTCCTGACCCACTCAGATTTCAATGTAACAGAGCATAGTGGGGCTCAATACTGCTTTGTTCAGCTGTGCCGAGCCCACAATGCCTGGATTCCTGACAGCCCACAATACCCCGGGCAACAGACAGTCATCCCATGTGCCCTCCAAAAAGTCAGGGCACAGACATTAACTCCTAATGCGCTGAGGACAGGAATGACAAGCACCATTATTTGATAAGATATTGTTAATAAAGTAACTATTGCATTCTGATAACACATTGACATCTTACATAAACCACATGATTAGACCACTAGTCACAACCATAAAAACCCAGAAACTACTGCCATTTATGTTTGTTTAGAGTAAACAATGATCTATACACAATAACAGGAATTTCTGGGACTGCAGTCCTAAAATAAGGATTTCTACATTGTATCATTAATATAACTGGCGGCATCCATGACCGGCCACATCAAACAACATACAAAATCTACTCCAACTGCAGCACTGACAGCCCGGGACTTCTGAACCCATGACCTATCCCTGAAACGGAAATCATGTACAGTATTTTAACCCCTTAAGGATGCAGACCCCCTTTTTTCTTTTCCTCTCCTTTTCAGCTACTCCTTTCTCATAGCCCTTATTTATCCATTGACGTAGCTGTCTGAGGGCTTGTTGAGTCAATTTCTAAATATTTTTTCTTTGGTTTCCATAGAACACTAGAACTTGTGATCCTGCATTATAATGTAATGCCATAGTATTCCATTATACCACAATCTGCAGGTAATCTGCAATAGCAGCCCTGGGGGCTTCCAGAGGGGCCCTGACTACCATGACAACTGAATGGCTGTTTGGGACTGCATATAGTTTTATGGGAAAAGATTCGGTATATCAATCTGCTTGGCTCCTCCTGCTCTATAAGCTACTGCCTATAGTTTGGGCAGCATGTTTGGGCTGACAGATTCCCTTTAACCCTTTCCAATCCAGTGTACGACATCAAGATTTCCCCACATATAAATATGTGTCGGCCCTTGACCAACATAGGAGCTAGAAGTATGAAGGATTGTGCTTCGATGTTGGAGGCTGTTCTGCATGTGTATGCTACAGTATGCAGGACAGCGCTCCAATGGAGCGCTGTCCTGCATACTGTTAGAAACATGTTGGCCCCTTATCCAACATTAAAGCTAAGTAGGGAAAACTCCAGAAAGGGCATTTAAATGCTGTTGTCAAAATTGATGGCGGCATTTAACGGGTTAACAGCCTGTAATCCGTGTTCACGCCAATTGCGGATATTGTTGGCAGGTGTCAACTGTGAGAAACAGCCGGCACCCACAATGTATGGAATGGCATCACGTGTAGCGTACAAATGTCCAGGACAAGAAGTTTTCTCATGCACTTTCATTCTTTGGACTGGATTTCATTATTTCAGGTTTCTTACATGGCACCAACATATTCTTCAGCCCTGTACGGCGACGGTCACCACTCACATCCCCAAAGCAGCACACAATGTACTTTATATAAAACACACAGAGGCCAATCCAGGGGAAACTATATTAACCTATGTGAACAAGGGAGGAGAGCACAGAGACTCCAGCAGAGGTTGTAGCTCATCGAATTGAAGTCCAGGACGCAAGCACTACAGGACTACAAGGCTAACCACTGAGCAGCCCATAAAATGAATCACTCAGACAATTTTAAACTAATTTGTCGTACGCACAAAAAGATGAAGTCTATAAAAATGCTTTGATACTCAAATTATTATTTTGCTTGCCAAACGGGCAAGACAATTTGATATGTGTGGCCGGCTTCAGTTCTCTCCGAGCCAAGTAGGCTTCTAAAAGGAATGTGCTTCTTTCAGTTAACATTTTAATAAGAACTTAGATCTTCTGCAGGTACAAATTGTGGAAAGTTTATTTATTTATTTATTTATTTTTTAAAGCATATGTCTCTTTATGAAGTCATTTTGGGGTCTTGAAGCAACATAAAAACAGCAACACTATATTTGCTGCAAGAATATGTCTAAAAAGACTGTGTGCAAGTATTACAGAACAGCCAAGAAACCAGCAAAAACTAGTGCTGCAAGCTAAACATACAATCCTACAGGAAAACCCATGATGTGGGATTCGGTGGGAAGAGGTGCCGACTGAGAGAATACAGAGAGGGTAGTTGTTTCTGAGCGAAGTTCTTGCTAAGGTCACTAATAATAACATTGATACATTTTAACGAATGCTAAAAAACTTGCTTCATATTTGTGGAGAAGCGCTCGCCGAGCCAAAATTAATGATATCCTACATATAATACTGTACAGACAAATCCTAAAAAGGTAACATTCGCCTCTTTTATGGTGTATTCCTCTCCATTTCATTGAGGAAGGGCTAACATGTTTTTATCTACATTGGCTCATTGTCAAGGGGCGTCTGGGATAAGAGACTTTAACACAATGATAAACACTTCCTGAACGAGAGGCCTAGCAGAGAAACCGCTTCTACGGACAAGAATGAGGCGCATCAACGAATTCATATTTTCCAGAAGAGGGCAGGATTCTATGGATAGCCCCAGCTGGAGACTATTTGAAGCCACACTTTCAGCCACTAGTATAAATTACATGTCATGGAATGGTAGAGTTGGAAGGGACCTCCAGGATCATCGGGTCCGACCCCCTGCTCAGTGCAGGATCACTAAATCATCCCAGACAGATGTCTGTCCAGCCTCTGTTTGAAGGAGAACTTACCATCTCCCGTGGCAACCTGTTCCACTCGTTGATCCCCTTACTGTCTAGTATCTAATTTGTGTATCCTCCCTTTCCGTTTCATCACATTGCTTCTAGTCTTTCCTTGTGCAGATGAGAATAGGGCTGTTCCTTCTAACACTCACAGATCCTTTAACCGTTCCTCACAGGACATGGTTTGTAGACCGCACACCATCCTGGTAGCTCTTCTCTGAACTTGCCATGTACGATCTTGTGTCCTATTCCAACAATTTTTCTAGCAAGTCACTTAAAGGTAACCTGGATTTGCATATCTATGCAAAAAAAAAACTTTGTAAAATCTGCATATTTATTGTTACTGATGAGTTACGGGGGTATTTTTGCCAGAGCAAGGGACATCATATTGCTAAGCTATGCAGTCACTTGTTGATTGCTGGATGCCCGGTCCCTGAGACACTCACCAGTTACTAGAATGCAGGAGTCACAGTGCTGGCGTACCAGAGAACCATCTTAAATCTTTTCCTTTTGATGGCCACAGACAACCACACACCATATGGACATTGCAACTCAGCTGAACACATTTGAATGGAGCTGTGATGCAATTTTCTGCAACGTGCCTGAGCAGGAGTACTGCTGTGCAGAGAAAATTCCTGGGACCCCTCGTTTGCGTAATTGGTGGAGGTTCCTGAAGTCAGACCCTCCTGATTAGCAAATGTGAGCATATACTAGGGATATACCATATTTTGCCCTAGCTGGAATAAGAGCAGTGCACAGTAGGTTGTCCACAGAGACCTTGTTGCTCCATATGACCAAGCAAGGTCTCTGAGGTAGAAAAACTTACAGAAGTCTATGGAGGGTCATGTGTGAGAGGCCTCAAGGTGGTCATGCACCTTGGCAGGCCGAATGCTTTTTCAGCCAACAGCTATTTCGTGTGATCTCCCTCCCCCCAATACACATGCACTCTTGCCTCATGTTCTCAATGGTGGAGAGGAGAATAAGCTGCTGCCAGATAGCTGATCTCATGAGAACAAAAGATCAGACATGTTGAAATCCATCTGCCCCATCCTTCTCTCTCCTCGCGCCAAACATATGTTGTTAGGGGAGGGTTGGGACACCCATCTACACATTTAATGGCTGTGTGATTCCACTAACATTTCTGTGTTAGGTCAACATGAATTTAATCTGTATTTGGTACCTCAATTTACACACAGCAACAGACAACGTCTGACTCGACTACTAGCTGATAGAGTTTTACACTACTATCAACAATTTAATCACAGGCTAAAGGGTCGTTGGTATTACTTATCGTTCATTTCATGCCGGCATGAACATTGTTGGCTCATTTGCTAATCATTGCGTTTAAATGCCGATCATTCAGTCGCTATCACTTATACAGCGTATGCGAACGTCTGAACAATCTGCGAGCGATTTATCTGCCTGTATAAACTGACCGCCATCCTTCACTCGTGCGAATGATAAAATCGCTCCGTCTAAAAGAATCCCAAGAACCACCAAGACGCAGAAGAAGCCAATTCAACTACACCAAACATTCTCCGCACAACAGCCATAAAAAGGGTCTATACATATGTGATAATAACTGATTGTGTGGTTTTCGCACTCAGACTATACACCTCTGTCTAATTCAGTAACACTCCAAAAACGTACAATTTATGCTTTCCCCGCTCCCAAGTGCTATTTTCACTAAACTTTCATTACATTACGATATAATTACATGGCATAATAGTATGTGGGTTTTTAGGGGAGGCATTCTCCACTATCGGGATCTAGAAACAAAATGTAGAGACTGTTATTAACTACAAATTATTACGCTTCCTGTTAATAACTCTTTCATTAATACAAATTACATTGCTGGAAGATTACATACAGCCCGTCTTAACATTTTCAGCTCCCATGGTGATTACAATGTATTTATTCATACCGCTGCTCTGCATATATCACTTTATTCATATTAAAGCAATCTGACTACTACAAGTAATGTTACACTGTGTAATCACGAACATACTGGCTGAACATGATGTACACATAGGGGCTCATGCCAACATGGCATTGCTATGAAAACTAATCACGTCCTATATGTCAAAGAGGCCATACAGACTCTACCAAGTACCCCGTACTGTAGAAGGCCTGCCCATTCACTAGAACTACCAGCATACAACGGGGTACCCAAAAGATACAGGAATCTTCTGCTGGTTGGCGGGGGGTGGATAGTACCACCTTATGGTGCCAGGTGAAGGTCTACGGAACAGTTTTGAGGTGGTATGCCAGTCAACATTGTTGAGGAAGATGAGCTTAACACTCAGCGCTGTGTGGGCAAATAGATGACTGCTTCTCCCACCATGACCACGCACCTGCCCACACAGCGCGGAGTGTTAAGCAATGTTCCCCAACAATGTTGGCTGGAATGCCACCTTAAAACAGCACAATACCCTCGCCTCACCCTCCGTATTCACCTGATCTCGCACTATGTGACTTTTTTTTTTACAACTACTATGAGCGTTGGAAAAGGATAAAATGTTCACAGCTGCATGTTGTTCATATGAATCGGACATCAAAAAAATGAGCGACAATTATCATTTAGTGATTCGCTTACTTTCCAATAAAATCATTTGAAAGTAAAAAAAAAAAAAAAAAAAAAAAAAAATTTTAAAAACTGAACAACTTGTTGAAAAGGAAAGATAAAAAATAAAATGTTAAAAAGTTACTGGAGCCGAATGCAACCTTCTCTATCAACGTTGGTTGGTACACCCCCTCAGAAGGGCTCTGCGGACATTCACCTAGCTACAGAAGCCGCTACTAGTCCCGTTTCTTTTTGGTACCCCTCCTATAATGCTGTATTTCTTAGCAGAGGCCGCTGTATGGTAAACATGCAGTATACGCAGACATGGCTTACCCTGCAATAACCGCTGAGGGTTAGATAAGCGGGGTCGGCTGTGAGCAGTTGACCGCTGCACTGACTCCTATACAAAGGGATTGTTTTCATGAGACAATCGTTTTAAAGTGATGGCCAAGTTCTATGCCTTGGTCTCTAGCTATGGCTGTAAATGCTGTGTTTTTGACCTTCGCTATAAGCTGTAATAAAGAGAGCAACTACAGTACAATAGTATCTGGAGCTGCAAGTAGCGGGGGGCATTCAGAGGGCCAGACCGCCACTTGTGCCCACTCAAACACTGATTGGTGAGCACTGCCAGGCATCAAGTCTTCAGGGAGCTTCTAAACAATCTGATGTGAAGTTACTACATTTAACCCGAGGGCAAAGCAAACAAAACAAACAACTTAGATAGTAACCAGAGAGGGTCATGCCCACAGGCGGAGGCGGTTTCCACGCAGCATTTTACCCATCTCTCAACCATACGCTCTACCAGCAGAGACTGCGTACGGCACTGCACATGCCTGCGTATCACGCACACACGGACATGCACAGTGTGAGTCTTTTAAATACCCTGCTGTGTTTCAGAGTGGGGATGCGCATGAAAACACCGCCCATACGCATGTACTGTGTATGGACAGCATATCGTACACAGCCTATGCAAATATACAGGGCTCACACTGAGTGGTATACTGGGAAATAGAGCATGCTGCGATTTATCTCTATTGTGTATCGATATGCAGTGTCCACACACTAGTGTGCATGGAGTCAATTAAAGTCCATTCACTTTCATTGACTCCATTCTCCATTTCACACGGCAAAAACATGGTCGTGTACATGAGCCCTTTGGCTGCTTTCACACCTGCGCTGGATTCTCTATTAGGAGGTTCCATCACAGATCCGACACAGAATACTGGAAGAGATAGCATGACATGCAGCACTTATTTACAGTACAATGCCATGCAGCCAAGGGGAAACTCAACGGACCCCAGTATAGTCAATGGGGTGCGGTTCCATCACAAGATGGACCTGTTCGGCCAGGGGTTCCCTTTTCCTACTCCCCAACGCAGATGTGAAAGCAGCCTCATTCTATCATAGAAGAGTCTAGATGCTAGATTGTGTAAGGAATTAAACATTTTGTCACTACATGGTTTGAACTTCAATTCACAGAAAATCCATAAATACTTCTAATAGCTTAAAATGTGAATTAAAAAAGCAATTATGGAAACTGAATTTTAATCTCGTTTCCCAAATTAAAATTACTGTACTTTTTTTTTTCTACACAGACATAGAAGGGGGTTCCTTACTGTAAGAGCAGTTAGACTGTGGAACTCTCTGCCCGAGGACAGGACGGGGTGATGGCGAACTCAAGCGCATTTAAGAGGAGACTGGACACCTTTCTTGAGTGTCACAATATTACATGTTATATCACTGTTTACTTCAGAAGGGTTTGTGATCCGGGGATTATTTTGATTACCAGATTGGAGTCAGGAAGGAATTTTTTTTCCCTTAACCCCTTCAGTGGCAGGTTTATTATTTCCATGTCAGCGCAGCAAGCCCTGGAGATTTTCTTGAGGTAGTTTGAACTGGCAAACATGTACAGTGGCACAATAACTTGTGTGTCCTGGCCAGCATTTCAGCACTAGAGTTGTCCACGGAAATCTTCTGGGGTTTAACTGCATGGTCAGTGCAGATTTTCTGGGCGTGCCACTAAAGGGGTTAAAGCAGGGCTGCCAATTCCTTCAGTCCTCACAACACCATATACTAATTTGCCATCCGTAGCTGACAGCTAGAATATACAGTATTCTGTTCTGATCAATATCTTATTAGATTACCAAGAACAGAACAGTAACCTGTGTAGGATGCCAAAGGAACCAAAGCTTGCCAATGGGGTATCTTACCTCTACATAGGACACCTGATAATGTAGACTTATTGGGGTTTAGCTGGGCATTGTAGGAAACTATTTCGTAAGAACTCATGCTTTACATGTGAACCCCAATGCAATGAATGAGCAATAGAGTGAACCCGGCCACTCCACCCCAAGAGGAATTGTCAAACGGTTATAGTTGCAAAAAACACCTGCTGCTCGTTTATTTAGGCTGGCTGTCCGCAGGCGGGTCGGATTTTGCAAGCGGATTTCCGTCACAGAAGAACATGAAAAGTCATTGCGATTTTTCGCAGGACTGACATCAATGGAAGCTTCAACATGTAGATTTGCAGCAAATTGCGGCATGCCGTGATTTTTATTATGTGAGCGGAAGATCACAATAGATTTCCACTCGTGGACAGCGGGCTGAGTTTTCCATAAGCATCCTATGGAAAGCGTTTCATGCATGATTCGTGTGTGGATTATTGCCCTGGATCACGCACTGTAAAATCACCCGTAAACAGGTGGCCTTACCGGTCCTTCTCCTGTTGCAGAATAGTGGCAGATTGATTTTTGGTGGCAAGTTACTATAATTTTCTGGTTTCAGTATGACATCAAATTCGGATCGATCCAACCAGCATACATTGTTATTCACTGAGACACCTAATCAGTACATGTATTTATGGTGACCACCAAACCACCTGAGAACGTACCTTACCCCTCACTTATAGGGGGCAGCTCCCCACCCCGACTGAGGGACACTCAGACCTTCCACTCACTTCAACCAGACGGATTATTTCTGAACTTAGACATGAGAATGTTGTGGGTACCACTTCTTTTGTCTAATTTCACCAAGCAGACATGAGAGCTCAGCACAGCCTGTAATTAGAAGGCGGCAGAGCCGTTCTCCTTCCTACCGTCTCCTACACCAAAAGACGCAATTCCTTTTTCCATATTAACCCTTTTTGCAGAAATGCAATTATTGAAAAACCAAGAAGAAAAAAAACGTATAAAACAGAGATGAGGGATAACAATACTTTGCACCCCCAGGACTAGGAATACGTCACAGTATGTCGACGGACATGTCCCTGATAGCTACTCACGTCTTTCCTAGACAGATTTTTTTTTTTACTTTTTTGATATTCTATATGCGAAATCCATAAAATGTTTAAATGTTTTACATAAAATCGCCTGTTTTGCCAGAGATGCTTTATTATACTTGGAAAGTGGGGCATTGGGTGGAAACCTCTTCCGAAGATGAAAGTGAAAAAGCACAAATGATCTAAACTCCTAAAATAACAGGAATTTCCACCAGCATGATGTGTGTCATGAAAGTGGAACTAATCCAGAACAATTGTTGTTGCTAAACTGTCACTTTTTTCTTCTCCCACTTCCCGTCACCATTTTAAAGTCCCTGAGGTAATCAGGGTTGTTACACGAGGCACACTAAAATATAAACTGCGCCAGACTGTCATTCCACAAAACTGTGTTGGTTGAGCAACTTTTTTTCCCGTTTTGCCATTTAGTAAAGGGCAGCGAGAGTCACGTGTAATGTTATACTTATTGATATACACCTGCAAGATAATGCGGATAAGGAACAGCACATAGATGACATTTTTTAACTATGGGAAAGAGTAAACTGGACGCTACGGAGAGGAACCGGGTTGTCTTCAGTGATGAATCCAGGTTTAGTTTGGGCACCGATTAAGTCCGTGTTCATGTCTGGAGACCTCAGCACACTGCCCCCTGCTGGTGTGATGGTCCGGGGATCCATCACATATGACAGTCGGTCACCCCACAGTAGTGGTATGAGGGACAAAGACAGCTCAGCGATATGTTCAGGACATCTTGCAGCCACGTGTTCCTCTCCAAGAGGCAGCAGGATAATGCTCGGCCCCACACAAGGGGGTCACAGGAATACCCCCCACAACATTGTCACACTTCCATGGCTGCCCGGTCACCAGATTTATCACCAATAGAACCTGTATGGGACCATCTGGGAAGCAAATTTCAACAGCCTATGAGTTTACACAATCTAGAGGCTCAGTTACAGCAAATGTGGAGCGATATGCTGCAGGATACCATACAGAACCTGTATAACTCCATGCCCACCTGTATCACATCTTGTATCCAAGCTAGAGGTGGTAACACAGGGTACTAGAGCCTCCATGCCTGCCGGTATCACATCTTGTATCCAAGCTAGTGGCGGTACAACATGGTGCTAGAGCCTCCATGTCGGCCCGTATCACATCTTGTATCCAAGCTAGAAGCGGTGCAACAGGGTACTAGAGCCTACATGCTCCCCGTATCACATCTTGTATCCAAGCTAATGGCGGTACAACAGGGTACTAGAGCCTCCATGCTCCCTGTATCACATCTTGTATCCAAGCTAGAAGCGGTGCAACAGGGTACTAGAGCCTCCATGCCTGCCTGTATCACATCCTGTATCCAAGCTAGAGGTGGTACAACAGGGTAATAGAGCCACCATGCCCGCCCATATCACATCTCGTATCCAAGCTAGAGGAGGTACAACAGGGTACTAGAGCCTCCATGCCTGCCCGTATCAGATCTTGTATTCAAGCCAGAGGCGGTGCAACAGGGTACTAGAGCATGCATAAAAAACCGCTGCACATGCGCAGTGTTATTGTGCAAGCAGTGCGTTTTGAACGCACCCATAGAGAATAGGACTTTTACATGCGTAATACATGGTACAAGAACATGCGGTGTTTTTTTTACATGTGTAACATATGCAATAAATATATACAAGTGTGAGTGGAACAATGTACTTTTATTAACGCCATTTACCGCGTATTATGCATGTGTACATTAACCGCATAATATGCAAGGCAAATACGTTGATGCGAGTCTGGCCGTAACAGTCAACATAAATTCTGTAGCTAAATATCTAAAAAGGGCTCCTCAGGATTTAATAGCGTTAGACTGAGGAGTTCGCGTCCTATTTGTCTCGGACAATCAGGTTATCCATTTAAATATGGTGCATGGAGTAAAGTGTGCATGAAAATAACGTTCCTACATTGTAATTTATGACATCATTTTGCAAAAAAAAAAAAAAAACACGTCGAGGAGACATTACTAAAATGTAATAAAAGTATATTATAGAAGGATGCCACTTTATTTGGACATAAGGATATATGTAACATAATATTATTACATATATTGTACAGAACCGGATACAATAAGGTTATAACACCATTTATGTGTGACACAGATGGGAAGCACAGACCAAGTACACACGCGGACTAACGTTACCACATGCCATTATTTTTGCACAGACTTCCCAAAATGAATCAAAATGCTTTTTTTTTTCTTCTGTCCCCCGTACTGAAATGATAAGAATAAGTAATTCCATTCTGGCTTTATCTACACAGTGAAATCCTAAAGATATACGTGTAGTGACGTCTATACGGCATTGGACGGAGGGGACTATTGAGGAAAATACAAAAAGAGGTCTGCAACACGATTTGTGTTAATCCAGATAGCAGACGCACATATTCTAGACGCACGTCCCTATCGGCACTGGAAAGCCTTCTTGTTCCTTGGGGTTATGGCAACAACCCATTTTTCTTCCCTATTTACATAAAATAACGGCTATTTCCATAATAATCAGTTTTATTAGTCACTTGAGAGCAATTTAGCCAGAAAAGATAGAAATTAACACTTGGGTGGGTAAATCTAAATGGCAGAATACATATTGTCCATGTGCTTGAGATGACAGACATTAATGCCTACTCGGCGCATCTTTAGCCTTCTTCCTGACTGGTTGTGAATGGCAGAAGCTTGCTGAGAGGTGAAGGCAGTGACCTCTCCTCCAAGACGCCCCAGAAGGGAGGATTCCCGGGTCTCCCAAGAGACTCATCAGCAGGAAATGACCCATAAAACAATTAGCCTGAGCTCTGCTAACTTCACCAATTGATTCACTGAAAGAAGCCTTGTCTCATTAACCTCATTGTAGGCCACTAACTGGAAATGGGGAAAACAAATGGTGCAGGAATTGTGGAGATACCATTGCATTGCAATAAACAGCAGCAGCCAGAGCATGGTGCCAACAGAGATACACATGAAACACATTGTTGATGCTAAACCAATGGGACGTAAACAAAGGAGAAGGAATCTTACTAGAGTCTTTAGGGTGCCTATATGCATTTCATTTTTGATTGTGGATCCTGATGCTTTCTGGACTGTTGTCTATGAGATCTGGTAGACATTCTTCACTAGCTTCCACACGGGTGCTATTTCCTGTATACCACACGGCTCCTTGTAGATTTTGATGCAGAATGAAAATGGCTTAAATTAGCCTGCAATTCCGCACCAAAATTCTCTTAGCCTTGTGGACTTTGATGTTGAATTCCACAAAAGCAAATCCTGTTGCATCCCAGTGGAAATATTCCACCTGCATAAAAGCACCCCCTTCCAAAAACAGCTATTGATGAATCATGGATGCCACAGGTTGGACTATAGCTTCCCAATAAGGTTAGTAACCTCCAACCT
Source organism: Eleutherodactylus coqui (assembly GCF_035609145.1). Classification (NCBI taxonomy): domain Eukaryota; kingdom Metazoa; phylum Chordata; class Amphibia; order Anura; family Eleutherodactylidae; genus Eleutherodactylus; species Eleutherodactylus coqui. The sequence continues at coordinate 138,358,376 of NC_089840.1, read as the reverse complement.
ACCAACCTCACTCTAAACAAAAGTGACCAGTTCGGCTGAGCCAAATATGTGTGTTGTTGGGAGGGTCAGGGCTGTTAACTAAAAAACTCCATGTCTGAAGTCGTTGGTCGATCTTCTGGTCTCCATGCATAAAACAATAAAGAGATTGAACACATTTTCTTACACGGTCAGCCTTCAATCCCTTGTCCAATCCCATTAACAGACGACAGAGCGGTTCTAGGGCGTGACAAATCCTAGCTAGCCTGAAAATTGATCCAGGCGCTTGTTTCTATTGATTTGTATGAAACTTCCAGACCAGACCTCCAATTTATTCCTCACTGTAGTGGGCATGGCGATTTGCCCATTTAGAGCTTGTAATCACCCTATGAAAGGGCGGATTTGCAGCTTCCAGCGCAGCCTAAATCAAGAAAGGAGAAGTAAAAAAATTGTTTAACCCCTTAATGACCACCAATACGCCTTTTTACAGCAGTTACTAAAGCGCTTTAAGCCAGCACATGCATCTTTTTAAGGCAGTGGCTTAGCTGACTTGACAGCCAGGCTCCTGCTCTAACTGCCTGGGACAGAGAAACCTCAGATTCTGGCAGTTTAACACCTTACATGCCACAACCATGCAGCATGTAAGCAGATGACAGGGAGAGGGGGCTCTTTCTGTCACCCATTGCCACCCCGCAGTGTGATAGCAGGATAGCAAAGACAGACCTCTTAATCTGCCATGTAATTCAACCTATTATACCACGCCTCCGACAGTCTAATAAGCTGCTGTCAAACCCTTAGTGGAATGTACTACATAAGCAACACAGTGTACAATACTAGCAATTGAACAGTCACATCTTCAAGTCCGCTTCAGGGGCTAAAATTAAAAAAACTGTAAAAAAAAATAAATAATAATTTATATATTATATATATATATTCAATAAAATTAATTTAAAGGATATAAACATATACAACTCATCCCTAAAAAAATAATCCTCATACAGCTATGTCAACGAGTTATGACAATTGCAATATGACGCTGAAAATAACATGGTCCTAAAAAGCACAAAACAGACTGGTCACTAACGGGTTGGTGCCCTAATACCTACATCAATACTCAAACAACTTGTTATTACCATCCCTCCTGATTGATAACTGAAGAAAAGTTTTAAAAGAAAACTATGCAGTTTTATTCTTGTAACAACGGAGATTGCAACCCGGGGACACGTGGCCCAATCCAACAATGGGGCCGCAACAGAGACTCCTGACAGTCGCAATACTCGATCACTACATAACTTGTCTTGTTACAGAATGCATTCCAGGAGGGTACAAGGAGCCAGCGGTTATATGGTGGACAGTGTGTGCGGCATCTGCAACAGTCTAAAGAAATGTCCGACCACTAAATTCCTGTCAAGTGAAGCAGAAGAAGAATCTCATCAACAGCCAAACGAGCGTTAAACTCCCCCAAAATGGTCTCTTATAGTCATATAGGCAATAGGGCCCGCCATTACTTCTGAGGTTATGTGCTTAATATTGTTCTGAACACCAAAAGCCCTGAGGATTCACATGAAAGCAGCGTTGTGTTTTGTCAGTCGGTATAATGAAAACAAAGATCTGGTACCGTGTTAGCCAGTAGAGCAAAATGTGATTGTTCTCAGCAAGAGAAACGACGTAATCTTGTAGATATGATACCTTTTAATGGCTAACAAAAATACATGATGTAAATCCATTTAAGCCGGAAGAAGTACCCTGCGTTGGTACGAAAGCTCGCTATTATTACATCATGTATTTTTGTTAGCCATTAAAAGGTATCATATCTACAAGATTACGTCGTTTCTCTTGCTGAGAACAATCACATTTTGTCAGTCGGTCGCACTGTAGCGTTGGTATCATATGGTTCATTTCCTCAAAAAGGATTTCAAAGAGTTCTGCACAAAATGTTATAAAATGCTATTTCCAACAGAGTCATTTCCTTACAGGGGGAAGGGGGTGCCGCAGCTCGTGCTGAGCTACATGACAGCGAGGAAGGGAACGGATTAAGAATGGAGAGGAAGGTGGGGTGTGGGCGCTGTGGTGTCTGGCACATGGTCACTTCCCCATCACCATCTGCTGCCACTCGCAATTGTCACAAACAGAATGAGGCAAGTGATCATGATCTAAAGCAAGCAGGCTGCGGGCAAAGGAAGGGGAGCAAACCGAGGCAAAACGCTAAAGATGAAGCACCAAGAGGTAACCTCTTTAAAAAGGTGGAAGAGGGGAAAAAAAACATATTGGCAAACATGGAAGATGATGGTTTGCAGTCAAAATAGGAATCAGTTTGTAAACCACTGAAACAATCCTTTAACACACTCATTGTAAAACGCCAATCCCTCCCCTAGAAGTTGATGGATGGAATTAAGCTTTCTCTGTGTTATGGCAACGTTGATATAAGTAACGAATCACAATATCAGAGGTAGGCTGTGGAAGTTGGTGTCCCAGATGTTCCCATACATGACCTGCTGCCGAGAAATCTGGCCACCGGGCAGCCACTGAATTGTGGCAAGGTTGTGGTGACATTCCTGTGACTCCCTTATGTGTGCGGCTGGTATTAATGTTTCTTGACGCCACCAGGAAGTACTGGTGGAGCCAAGATTGACAGGGGAGTAACGCCCCCTGAATATGATTGGCTGTACAGCTGGCCTGCCTGCAGGTCCTGGCAGCCCACAAAGGAAGGATTTTTTGGAGCAGCCTACAGAGGCCTCCGCTGCAACCACGCAGCCCCAGCTGCAAAGCCCTTCCCCAGCGGCATGACACAAGCATTCCTCCTCTCCCCCAGATGTAATTTTCAAATTGCAGCCGGCAGCAGACCCAAGATGCATCCCCCTCCACCTGATGTGATGTTTACCTCTCGGCTGGCAGTAGGAGGACTACAGTGCCAGGGGGAGACATTGTGACAGGCTAGTGGCCTTAGACTGCAGCATCACAACAGGGATCCCACTGCGCCACAGGACAACAGCAGGAGCGTATGCATTGCGGCACAAGCCCAGTAACTGTGTGCAGAGGACCCGGCGTGACGCAGCTGTGAGGTGCCGGGCTGCAGGAAGCAGGTGGCCGGGATAGAGGCCTCATCCTCTGGGTAGCCGGGAGCCATCCCAGCCAAGCGGTGCGGGACCGAGCGGTGAGAGTCAGAGGTGCAGCGTGTGCATTGCTTTTTGCCTGCCCTGCAGGCTTAGGGTGAAGGTTCGGTTTCTTATTAGGTTTAGATTATACACTGTAAAGGCTGCCATGTTCCAGCTGTAACCTGCCAGCATTTTCTATTTAAATGGAAAACTAACTCCCAGCCTAAGCCTGCAGGGCCAGCAACAAGCAACGGAGACGCTGCTAGGACCTTCAAGGCTTGACCTAATCAGGAGCTAGGGGTATGAGAGGGGCGTTCCCCCTGTCAAACCTCTAGCTTCTGGTGGCGTCAAGATACAATACCACCTATTTTATATACATGCAGCTCTCTTCATTATAGTTTATAAGACTTATGAAATGCACGGCCGTTACCTCGACATCCATCTTCTATAATGGAGAGAGCCACATGCATTGTCTCCTCTCTGGAGTGCTGATTGGGGGGTGGAGGAGGTGAACCCCTTTTTCCTAAAAGGCGGGAGTCCTGGAAGGGGAACATCAGTTTATTATAGCATATACTTAGGATATACCATATAGGTTTCAGATGAGAATACGCTTGTGACCCTTGGAAGTTATTCATTATGGCAACGTGGACCTTGGACCCGAAAAGTTGTGCGCCATATTGCTCCATGCAAGGTCTAGATCAGGAGTGCATAAGTGACCACTACTCCATTCAAACTAACTTCCTGTGGTTGTGAAGTGAGGAAGGATGGTGGGTCTGAAGAGCCCTGCTATTGTGAGCGGTGGGGCCAACAGAGATCTGACATTTCTCACCTATCCAGGTGAATAAGTGATAAATGTCTGTCGTGGAAAACCACCTTTTGAAGGGGTTGTCTGACAATGACTTACTGTCCAGGCTTGTATATTAGACTGTACAACAGTTCAAAGTGAAGTCTTCTTCCTTAGGCTAACTGGAACCAGACTAATCAGCTGATTGGGCCGTCAAATTGACTATCGTGTCCTTTAAAAGTTCAATCTCTTCAGATCCCTGTGACCCATGGTCACTGCAACCTGCAATTGGTACTGTGACCCAATCTGACGTAAATGTGGGTGCAGGAATACACAGCGTTCTTTGGTTGCACAATCCCTATCGCAGCCAAAAATTGCTAGTTAATTTGAGCTGGCACATGCTGACAAGCAATTACGCATGTTCCTGTGGTGGGTATGGCGGTATTTGTATTTTTCAGAGAATTTTTTTTTTAAGAATTGGAAAAGTCCCTTTTCATTACTAGGTACCATATACAATAAAGGGAATTTGTCAAAAATAGCAAAGTTCCTCTTTTCTGTTTATAGAAACTGCAGAATTTTCATGTGTATCAAGGCAAAACTATTCTTTATTTGTATTATTCTTCTTAGTAGTAACCTAGGAATAGGTAATCCAATGCAGATTGGCTGGGGTTCACTTCCTGGGACCCGCAGCAACCAGCAGTTTCCCCAGGCTGCCATTTTAGTGCATGGAGATGCCATACTGCAGGAAGCAGAGAGCTCCATACATTATGCAGTGGTCCAGCATGGTACTACAGTCTCTTTCCCAGTCACTTCAATGGCCTGCAATACCATACCAAGCCACTACACAATGTACGCATCTGACAGTTTTCATACACTAAAACAGCAGCCCTGGTAAATTGCTCATTTCTGGCGGAGCCCTAGTCTGAGGGAAAAGTTGTCAATAGTTAGAAGTACGCAAGAAAAGGGGGCACAGCTAAATAACAAACATAATAAGCAGGTACTCTGTGTGTTGCACCCCAAAAATAAGAAAATGACCATAGTGTACCATATGTCCCACCAAAATAACACCAAATCAATGATGAATTCAGTAGTATTCTATTAATATAGACTGACAACACAGAAGAGAATGGCCTCCTGCCCACAACCGTGTGACTCCGCCAGCGGAATATGGCAGTGGAGTCCGACACAGCGTCTCCCCAAAGACCCCATACTCGCCTCTCTGGATCCGCCGCGCGAGTCCCGTCTGGCAAGCATGCGTGGCGCATGACACGCTAGCGGTGACATGTAATCACACGATACTTCCGCTGTGCTCAGAGCAGAAGCATCACGTGATGGACGGCTTCCATTGACTACAATGGAAGCCGGCCGCGCGTTTTTCTGCAGCAATTAGAACATGCTGTGATTTATTTCACGCTGCGGAATTCCATGGTAGAATTCCGTAGCGTAAACATGGAAAGGCAGAAAGCTATGAAGTTCAAAAGAAACTAATAGCTGTGGGGTAACGCCATGGATTTCCGCCACGTTAAACGCGGCAGAAATTTGTCCGTTGGAATTAGCCCTAAAGCATTGAAAAATCCCTAAAAAAAAACAGGAAAAAAAAAAAAAAAGACATCACAGGACTAGTAACAAAATAAGAAATGGACCCAAGAAGTAGTCCCATGACCAGAAAAACAGACATGCCAGAATGAAGTAACCCAATATCAGATGACTAAAGGAGGAAATAAACCTACCAAAGAGATGAGACCATAATAATCTGAAATAAACATCTCACCCTACACTCCAATAGGCCTCCTGCTGCCTCTTTATAGCCGCCATGAGAGGAACACATGTGGCCATGTTTGCGTCTGGAGACCTCGGAGTGAGCGCCTCAATCCTGCCTTTGCTCTGGAGCGGCATGCTGCCCCCACAGTTGGCGTGATGGTCTGGGGGGGGGGGGCATCGCATACAACATTCGGTCACCCCTAGCAGTGGTACGAGGGATGACAGCTCAGCGAGCGATATGTTCAGGACATCCTGCAGCCACATGTGTTGCTCTCATGGCGGTTTCCAAAAGTGAGCAGGATAATGGTTGGCCGCACAGGTATTATTGTATCTTGTCACCACCCGGAATCTAGGGGTTTGACAAGGCTTGGCTGGAGGAACTCCGCTGTCACACCCCTAGCTACCGATTGGAAGAAATTTTTCAGGTCTTGGAAGGTCCTAGCAGCGTGATGATCTTCGCTCCACTTCTCAAACTCCCCCTCCCTCCTGCTATCGGCAATGTACTGCTGTCCTCTGTGTCCCTGGCCATCGACTATGTGCTCCACAGGACTGCGCCCCCCCCCCCTCACCTTTCCCCTGCTGTAGCAGATGTTTTGTGCTCCTCTGTCACCCCGGTCATCGGCTATGTGTTCTGCTGCTGCTGCTTAGCGGTGAATGAACGCCGCTGCCGTCACTCTACTTTGCTCCACAGTTAGAGGGGGTGCAATGCCTGCCCTGCCTCCTCTCCCTTCAGCAGGTGTCACCGGCGCCGCTGCTGAGAGGCAGCTGGGGAGCGGAGTAGCCCTCAGCGGCCGCATCTTAGTGCTTTAGCACGGGGTAGAACAGCTGCATCAAGGTGTATGCCTGCCGCACAACATTCTCTGCGATACACCATGGGGGAAGCACAGCGTCGGTTTTGATTTTACCGTGCCCTGGAGGGTCAGGCCTCATATCCACGGGGAAATTCGGGCCCGCACGGATTTTCTATGCAGAATCCCTCCTTTCCCGCAGACATGAGGCCAGAAAATCCCATATACTCACCTATCTGAACACTGAGGATCTGCCCTCCCTTGCAGCCGAATCTTCTCTCTTCGGCCCCACGGATGTGTTCGGCACGCCAGCAGCGTGCCGCACGCATGCGCCACCCACGACTTTTCCTTTTTTTTTAACTCCTGCTCTCCCGTGGCACAGCAGAAATACAGCTGCGGGTGTTCCTGCGGGAACAGACAGCTCCTATAGGCTTCGATGGAAGCCGTGGGAAACCCGCATGAAGATGGAGCATGCTGCGGGTGTTTTCCAGCACATGCGATCTGCGTGTCAGGGAAAAATGACATCTGTGGGTATTTAATTACCTGCAAGTGTCCAAATGCATCCCTATGGGCGCGGATCATGAGTGCGGGTCACCGGCGCAGATTTGAAAATTCGAATTTGCCTGTGGACATTGGGCCTCAGGGATTGGGTTCCAGTTTGGCTTAGATTATAAGCTCTAAATGCTTCCATGTTACCGCTGTAACCCTAACTCTTCAGCTGTAACATGGAAGCATTTACAGCAAATAATGTAAGCCTAACTGGAAAACGAATCCCTAACCCTCCATGGCATGGTAAAATCAATACAGATGCTGGCAGGACCCTCCAGGACCTCAAAAATGTCTACCAATCGGGAGCTAGGGGTGTGACAGGTGCGTTCCTCCATGGAAGCTCTGTCAAACCCCTAGCTTCCAGTGGTGACAAGATACAATAATACCTAGTACACCTATAGTACTTGTTCTAATATATAGGGACCCAGGCATGACTACACAGTGCACCCTTAGTACTTGTCCTAATATATAGGGGATTAGACATGACAACACAATGCACCCTTAGTACTTGTCCTAATATATAGGTAGCCCAGACATGACTATGCAGTGTACTGTTAGTACTTTACCTTATATATAGGGAACCCAGACATGGCTACACACTGCACCATTAGCACTTGTCTGTTCCCGTTACTCTGCTTTGTGCCACCACTCTTCACCCAATCATGGAAACTACATATGAGCAGCCATGATTGACATCTGTGTCCAGATTAGGGCTGCACAGAATCACATGGAGGGCTGCAAATTGTGGACCCCGGGCTGATGGAGAGTTAAATACAGTGCTTGGCTATTTCAGTAGGCCCCCTGACGGTAGGGCACATATTTGACGATCCCAGCGATTATGGGGGTCCCAGCGATCGGACATTTTACCAGCCATCCATATTATACAAGACATATTTTTAGGGATATTTTGCATTGTTGATATCGGCAACTCTTTACCTTCTGCCCAGATAACGCTGATTAGAAACCTGGAAGCAGGTAACTTATCTACTTAAAAATGTAATATCCCAACTTCTACCCATGAACCTCATCTACACAGACGGCATTTTTTAGTGGCGTTCTTTCTTCGTGAGCGTACGGATATAGATGGGGGAGGGGAGAATGAAGCGCACATCTCTTGTACTCCAGGCAAGTTGTGTTCACATGGGAGGCGACTTCAGCATTGCAAATAGGCGTCTGCGCCTCAGTAGGCTACAGACTCTGCCGACAAGCATCTTCAGAGCTGAGGAAGGTTGCCATGGAAACCTTTACACTTCGCGGCTACCGGAGCCGATAACAAGATTGCTGCATCCTTACTTCTTATTAGGAAGCAGAATGGGCGAGAGCAACACAGAATAAACATCGTTAAACACACCTAGGGCGGAAAATATAAGCAGCAGCAAAGGCCCCACCAAACCTCCACGTCAGACCGTCGTGATACACCTACAGGGAAACACACCGTACAATATACTGACCTTTATATTCTACTAGGTGATATACTGGTGCGAGAGAGATACAGAGAGAGAGATACAGAGAGATAGAAAATTGCTACTATGCAGTTGGCAAGAAATTCTCTTTCTCCCAAGTTGGCCTTGCCTCATTGGGGTTTTTTGCCTTCCTCTGGATGGATCAACAAGGGGGGGGGGGGGGGGGGAGAGACAGGCTGAACTAGCTGGACATAGTATCTTAGGCTAAAGGTAGACAATCAAACTACTAACAACCACTTGTCCGTTAGTACGCGAGTGATTCTCATGCTCTGCCCCTAGCGCCGTCACAGCTCCACCCCCTGGCGCCGTTATGGCTGGTCCTAACGCACTGAGAATACAACTAAGCTGTTATTATGTCCAACACAACTCCGCGATCCTGACAGGAGGCACCGACCGAACGCCACCACAGAGATCTGGTAGGTTAAAGGACCTGTGGTGATATCTGTGCTGTGACGTGCAGGTCCTGTAGCAGAGCAGAGTTTGTAACATGTGCATGTCATGTAGCACAACTGTGTCTGTGACGCGCATGTCATGTAGCAGAGCTGTTTCTGTGCCGCACATGCCATGTAGCAGAGCTGTGTCTGTCAGGTGCATGGCATGTAGCACAGCTGTGTGTGTCTGTCACATGCCCATGTACCACAGCTGTTTGTGTGTGTGTGATGTGCATGTAGCAGAGCTGTGTGGTGCATTGCACCGCCAGAAAACACTGGTACTATAATTTACTAATAATTACTAGTGTTACTATATACACTATATGGACAAAAGTATTTGGACATTGCATGTTTTTCAGCAAATATGCAAATCTTGAGTTTGCCGAACGGTATGCTGGGAAGGGCATGGGTAAAATAAAAAGCTGCTCATTTTGTAATAACTTGAGATGAGCGAGGGTACTCGCTAAGGCAAACTACTCGAGCGAGTAGTGCCTTATGCGAGTACCTGCCCGCTCGTCTCTAAAGATTCGGGTGCCGGCATGGGAGAGCGGGGAGGAACGGGGGAGATCTCTTGTCTCTCACTCTCTCCCCCCCCCCCTCCCTGCTCACTCCCGCAACTCACCGCTCCCCCCCGCCGGCACCCGAATCTTTAGAGACGAGCGGGCAGGTACTTGCATAAGGCACTACTCACTCGAGTAGTATGCCTTAGCGAGTATGCTCGCTCATCTCTAGCAATAACTATTCATTCATCCGATTGAGAACGTGTGGGACGAACTGGAGCAACCGGTACGACCCCGCCACCCATTGCCGTCTTCACAACCATCTCTTTTCACAGCCTTGCAGGAGGAATGGCAAGCTATTCCTGCCCAGTCTTAGGCTTCCTACACACGGGCAAGTCGGACCCCGCATGCGGGACTCCCGCAGCGGAGTTCGACCCAGTTCCAGGCCTGCTTACCTGTCCAGCGTCTTCTCCTGTGCTACTAATGTGCCGGGCAGAACATGCACATTACAGGGGATGCCGCGCTGTTGCTATGGCAATGACATGGCCTGCTGTGCTGCGAACGTGCCTCTGGCGCATGCACAATTGAGAGGACGCTGCGCCGTCGCAACAATGACGCAGCTCCTGTGGCCATTCCGCAATGATGATTGACTTTAATGGAAGCCGGACGTGCGTATCCCACAGCAAATCGCAATCGATTTCCACTCGTGGGCAGGAAATCGTGTTTTTCCATAGAATGCTATGGGCTGGATTTGCTGCGGAATCCCGCTACGGACTTTGCAATGCAAATGCGCCCGTGTGCAGGAGACCTTAAAGAGAACTTGTGGAGAGTATGCCTCGATGTGTTGTAATACAGGCAAAAGGAGGGCGACACCTTACTAAATAGAAGAATAAAGCACTTTGTCTGAAAAACATGCAGCCCAAATATATATCACACACACGCGGTGATATATCCTGCGCTGCACAGCCATTTTATGACTAGCAGGCCTGGAACATACAGAGTGGGAGACAGCAAGAAGCCCCGCACTGTTATGAAAGCTGTCCAAAAGAAAAGCTGTGTTGCTTACAGCAACCAATCACAGTGCAGCTTTCATTTTACCTCAGCAGCATAAGTGAAAGCTGAGCTGTGATTGGTTGCTATTGGCAACAAAAATTACAGGGTAAGTCGTTGAATTTTCGATTTTTAATTCCACCAGTATTAGTCGCCGGGTGCTGAAGAACGCTCATACTATGCAGATGCTTCTTACATGCCGAAGCCCGACTGCAACAGCTGATCATGCTGATCGTGGCTGTTAACCCTGTAAATACCGCTGTCAGTTTAGACAACGGCATTCAAACCCAATCGAGGCTTAGTGGTCCCAAACACCCCCACCCCCGGTGATGCAATTGCAAGGTGCTGTTTGTCGCCATTGCATATTACCCATCAAGCCATGGCTGTCAGATGACAGTGTAATGCACTGTAAGGGCTCATTCAAACTAGCGGGCTTTTCACCGCATATTACGCATGTGACGTGGAGACATGGAGGGGAATTAACAAAAGAAGAGAAACAAGACTACTGTGCATGACAGTATGCATGAGATACGCTGCCATGTGCGATGCACTATGGCTGTAATACACAGTGATAGACGACTCCCCACTAGCTCATACAGTAGTGAAATGCTGTGGGATCCATGTGCTTGTGGGAATGAGCCCTAATACTATACATTATACTGCAGGAGCGATCAGACCATCACAAGTTTAAGTCCCCTATGGGATAAATACCAAAGGCCATTCATCATTGCACTAGGAGCATGCTTGGAGCGCAGAAAACATGCTCTGCCTGTTCATCACTGTCAGGAGCATCTCTGGAGCACATGCTCTGGCTGCTTACAATTACTGGAGCACTTTCCGCAGAACATACTCTGATTGCCCCGGCTGTGCTCCATCCAAAAGCAGGGTTGAAAGCAGAATAGCTGTGATCCAATGTATCCTGGATGGACAGTTGTGCAGCACTGGAATAGATGCAGAAGCAGCAGATGATCCAGTCAGATGCCATCTGATGATTATTTACTAGAATGTATTGACTAATGATAGAAGCATGTAGTACAGAAGTTAAAGGGGTTATCTAGCAGCAAACTAATAGCCTATCCTCAGTTAGTGTACCTTTGTATTGAGCAGATTTCTGTAGGAAACCAACAGCTCTGTTCTCACTGCAGTGGCCAGGTTTAGTATAACATGTAAAGTACCCATCGAAGTGAATGAGACCTTGCATATAATACCAAGTCTGACCACTACAGTCAAGCACAGCTCTCGATTTCAATGAGAGCCGTGCCTGCAGTTACAAGAGTCAGCCATTAGGCCTCATGTCCACGGGGAAAATCAGATCCGCTGCAGATTCTACATGTAGAATCTGCAGCGGGTCCCTCCTGCCCCGCGGACATGAGCGCCGAAAATAAGAATTTAAAAGTATTTACCATCCGGCGCGGGCGGAGAAGATCAGCTGTTCCTCACGGCCGGATCTTCATTTTCGGCCGGCGGATGAATTCCTGACGCCGGCGGCACGTCGCCGGCACGTCGCCGACGTGCCGCGCGCATGCGCCGGGCACATCCGCCGAGCCGAAGCAAGGAAGATGCGGCCGTGAGGAACAGCTGACCTTCCCCGCCCGCGCCGGATGGTAAATACTTTAAATTCCTATTTTAGGTCTCCCGCGGATCCGGACGGCTTCCATAGGCTTCAACAGAAGCCCGCGGGAGCCGTCCCCGCGGGAGACCCGCACGAAAATGGAGCATGGTCCGGATTTTTCCATGCTCCATTTTTTTTTAAATCCCTTTTATTGACGATCCGCGGGTATTTATCTACCCGCGGGTGGTCAATGCATCCCTATGGGATGCGGATCCGCATGCGGGAGATCCGCTGCGGATCTTAAATCATATTTTGCCCGTGGACATGAGCCCTTAGACAGAGGTTGACGGGGGAGACCTCCGCAGCTTCCGCTCTGATCTCTGTATTTGCGGCACTGGTAGCATGTGCCCACTCAGCTGATCAGTCGGGGTCCCGAGCGATGGACCCCAGCCGATCAACTATTGTTGAGCCATCCTGGGGATAGATCATCAATAGTGCTTTCCCTGGAAAACCCCTTTAAGTATCTTGCTGGTTCACTGCAGATTTTTTAGCTTAACAAGTGAATTTTTATGTTCAACTTGTTGCTATTAATGGCCAAATAATTCACAATAACTAGGTTGTATCTGCGTCAAACTTCTGGTCACATGGTGTGTGATGTGGCTGCTGGAACTCAATTTGTTCATCATTGCATCTTCCAGAGCATGAGCCCTCAGCATTCTAGCAGGCCACATGATTAAAGGCTCATTTAGACACAACGATTAGCACTCAAAATTCGCTCAAAAGCCATCTTTTGAGCGATGATCGTTGTGTGCAACTGCACTGACATCTTGCAGTTTTCGTTATCACGTCGCTTATCGTCTGAACGCTAAAGGACGACGATGAGTCTTATCAGGGATTCACAGCAGGATGCAGCTGATACTATTGTTTCAGCTGTATCCAGCTCCCTCATCTTGAGTGATCATCTTGCGCTGTAAATAACACAACGATTATCGCTCCAAAGTCGCTCAAAGCGATAATCGTTGTGTCTAAATGGGCCTTTAGTCTATGATAGAATGTAATGATTGAGATACCATTGATGACTCCGAGTATTCTGTGACATCATAGAGTGAATCATCTGACCTGCTGGAGGGCACAGCACTCATGCTTCAGAATGAGGAACAAATCGAGCACCAGCAGCCAGTTCACACATCATACACATCATGTGACCAGAAGTTTGAAGCAGATACAACATTGTGAATTATTGGTACATTAATACCAACAAGTTGAACTTTAATGTTCACTGGTAAGTTAAAAGAAAATCAGCAGTGAACCATCCAAATACTATTACTTCTACAGTAAATGCTTCTAAATCATCAGAGAGGTACAAGGTCTTCTCACTGGTGCGTCTATGCTGCACAACTGTCCGTCCGGGATAAATTGGATCAGAGCTATTACACTGGGCACCGCCATTTTGATGTTCTGCCTTCAACCCTACTTTTGGATGGAGCACAGCTAGCATGCTCCGAGTATGCTCTGTGAAGTGTGCTCCAGTAATGATGAACAATTAGAGCATGTGCTCCAGAGATGCTCTGGCAATGATGTTTTGATGTTTTCTGCACTCAGAGCATGCTCGGAGTATAATAATGAATATGCCTGATGTCACCAATTACTCTGGGAGTAATCTAAAAGTGTAATGGGAATGTGACATCACCGACTGCTGCAGTCACCGACAAAGCTCATGGGAAGTATTTTTTTATTTTACCATGAAGAACCGGTTTACCTACCAATTCAATAACTCAATCAGCTTCTTTAAGAAGTAGCAATGGAAGAAGGCCCGTATACATGAAGCCAACATTATACAAATCTATATAGAGCTAGAGCACACATGTTAAACACAAGGCCCAGCGGCTGTGCAGCAATCTAAGGGCTCCTGCACACTGGCGAGAGCGATATCGGGCAGTGAATCACAGCCCTACATAACTCTCTCAATACTTCTGAAACCCCGGGATGTGAGGCGGTTTCACAGGGAAACAGCCTCACATCATAGCAAGGCTGAAGGAATCTCCTGCCACAACTGTCACAGCCACGGCAGGAGATAGCCATCTTCTCTCATGGTTTTCAATGGGGCCGCTGCTTCCAGGCCCATTGAAAACATGTGGAATCCCCTGGATGCGAGGAGTTTTCATTTGAAAACAGCCTTGCATTCCTGTAAGGGTTCCCTTCGTCTCCACTGCAGCAGTCACAGCCGCAGCTGGAGATAGCGGTGTTCTGCAATATCTTCAGTGCAGCCGACGGCAGCAGCTGCAGCCACCGACAAAAGGTGGAAGACCACCACTGAAGGAATTCACTGCTAAGCTATCACAGCTGCAGCAGGGGATCATGATGTTCTCCCATTGGTTTCAATGAGACCGGCGCTGCTGCCGTCAGAATGGAGCTACAGCCTGAGTGAGTGGAATGCCTGTTGGGATGCTGTACGCCAGAGGCCAATGGGGGGAGGGGGTCACTTTTTACTACTGGGGCCCCTATGGGGATCCCTATTACTACTGGGGCCCCTACAGAAGCAGCATGACTACTAAGACTATTATGCAAGTCACTATTACTACTGGAACCACGAAAGGACCATAATGACTACTGGGGCCATTATGGGGATTACTATTATTACTGGGCCATTATAGGGATTACTTAATACTGGGGCCACTATGTATGACCCTACTACCACTGGGGTCGCTATGGGGACCTTATAACTACTGGGGCCACTATTGGGAACCCTATTACCACTTGGGCCACTATGGGGGTCACTATTACTATTTAAATCGGCCCTTTGAAGGCAACTATAAGGCTGATGTGGCCCTCAGTGACACCCCTGAGCTAGAGTCTGTAAACGGCAGAGAGGTCTGGAACCTCGGAGAGATCTTGAATTACAAACGGTGTGTTTTGACTGCTCAACTTGCTGCCAAAATCAGTTCCCTGTTTCACTAGAAAAAAGTGAGGAAATCTCAGCAGTAGAAGCAGCTGTCATTTTCAAGGGTTTAATCTGTCTCTGCAATGGGAGAGGAAAAACATTAACATAAAGACTCCTTGCTCCATGCTACCATGTAGCGGATGAGCCACGTTAAGTAATGCTGTTCCTGAAAATACGTTATTTATCAACCTATTGGTGACATATTTTAGAAAGATAAACAGCGTTAAGCTGGCTACAGACAGGAGGATTATTGTTAATAATGACCCCATCCGTCCACAATGCTTATAGTTGCACGTCTGACCCACAATTAAAAATCTACAGCTCGTATTTTTTAGCCTACCTAGTGGTGATTTATACTCCACCCCTAGTCAGGCCGCCAAAGATGAAGTCCCTATCAAGGATTAAAAAAAAAAATTGCAAAATATGAACATTTTCCTATGACTTGAATAAAATGCAATTTGGCCATGTAGATCCTTCTAGTACAATAGGCACCTATTTATTTTTCGGCATATCAGATGAAGAATCATTAACTCTATGATCAGCTTTGAGAATTTCTCTTCAGTGACATTGGTTCTTCTTGCAGTTGGAACAATAGGCCTTGATGCTCCACAATACATGTCACTGTCAGGCAGCTGCAGGAGGATCAGGCTTCAAACAGAAAGGGGGAGGGGTAGAAGAAGAAAACCTCCGACTGTAAGCTCTGGTGCACAATGCGTCCATCACAGGGTGGTATGCGGCACTATTCAAGTTGTTCTAGTATACAATCTATAAGGACAAGTATTTGCACAATCAGTAGTACATAGGAATACATGATAAGCCCAGCTATTGCCAACTGAGAAGGATGAAATGAAGCGCAAAGAGAATGTAATAGAGCTACTATTATTTTATATACTTCTTGTCAAATAAGTCAATAGGGGCGAGTGCCTCAATCCTGCCTTTGCTGTGGAGCAGCACACTGCCCCCTGCTGGTGTGATAATCTGGGGGGCTATGGCTAGTAGTGGTACGAGGAACACTGACAGCTCAGCGATATGTTCAGGACATCCTGCAGCCACATGTCGCTGGATAGTCGTAGCGATAAACTGTCCCCCATCGGTCGCTCTGACCAGAGTGTTAGGAGGTGTTGGGACCAGTGGATGTGTGAGGGCACACAAGGTGACCGGCCTTAGGGCGCCCCCTACAGACCACCAGTAGAGAGGAGCGTCTGATAAGTATGAGCAGCTCCAACCGTTTTGTTGTCAACCATCCAGAGACCAGCAGCGCCATTGTTACACCCCTGTGTCTGTCGGAACGATTTACAGGCACTTGGCTGAAGGATATTTGGTCTCACGGGGGCCATTACGTGTACTAACTTTTGACACCCTCCCACCATTGATACTATGGAGGGGGAAAAGGGTCATCTTCAGAGCCGAAGCCATGTTTAGTTTCGGCGCTTACGTCGGCCATGTTCATGTCTGGAGACCTTGGGATGAGCGCCTCAATCCTGCCTTTGCTCTGGAGTGGCACACTGCCCCCTGTTGGTGTGATGGTCTGGGGGGCCATCGCATACTAACAATCGGTCACCACTAGTAGTGGTACGATGGACAATGACAGCTCAGTGATATGTTCAGGACATCCTGCAACCACATGTGTTCCTCTCATGGCAGCTTCCAAACCACAGCAGGATAATGTTCAGCCGCACACATAAGGGGGTCACAGGAATACCCCCCACAACATTGTCACACTTCTGTCGCTGCCCGATTGCCATATTTATCACCAATAGAACATGCATGGGGCCATCTGGGACGCTAACTTCTACAGCCTATGAGTTTTCACGACTTAGAGGCTCAGTTACAACTACAAGAGTGGTATACCTCCATGCCCGCTTATATCACAACTTGCATCCAAGCTAGAGGTGGTAAAACAGGGTACTAGAGTCCCCCTACGAAGGTCAGTTCTCCAAAATAAATCATCCTTTTGCTCTGATATTGTAATCGCTTAGGCCCAATGTCCATGGCACGCATGGATTTCTAAGTGCGGAATCTGCCCGTGCCCATGGGACATTTTTTTCCCCCTCTCTAGATCCAGTGCGGGTCTCCTCCGTCACGTCCGGATCCTCTTTCTTCTGCACGGCGTGCCTTGTACATGCACAGTACTTTTTTTTTTTTTTTTTCAAAGTCTCTTGCTTTGCCATGGAACCCGTGGCACGCCCACAGTGTCAGCCGCGGGTGTGCTGCAGATCGGACGGCTTCCATTGGCTTCAATGGAAGCAGTCCGTGTGGGAATCCACGGAAAATGGAGCATGCTGCAATTTTCTCATGTGATCCGCACGCTGGGGAAAAAATTGACATCTGCATCCTTTTAATTCTTTTGCGGACGCTAATGCATCCTTATGGGCGTCTCAATTTGCGGATCTCCCGTGCGGGTTCCACAAATCAAAACCGCCTGTGGACATTGGGCTCACATCAACATTACAATTCTTACACAACACCACTACATTCTTAATCTTCGTAATTAGGACACCTACAACAGGCTTGCATAGAGAATTATAGGGCTGCAGACATGTTATGCCTTCCCATGCTAATAACGCCATTCTTGATGGCACTGTAACAGAACCCAGCACGCCGTACAAACACTATTGATACATGACACACGTTGTATCACTTTGTGCAGATAAAGATCAGTGCGGTGACCTAAGCATCCGTTTACACCAAACAATTTCTCGTTTGAGCTAGAGAATGATGTTAGCGTTCGCTCGTGAAGCCCATTTATACATTGTTTGCTAGTTCAAACAAGAAATCATTCAGTGCGCCATTCACTGTTAGTGAATGGGAATGACCAATATTTAAACTGAACGATTAGTGAATGGGCCAATGATGATTCTTAGTCCTGCATAAAATGGACGAGCAAAAAGTGAATAATTTATCGTTCGTCTGTTAGCCCGAGATATCATCATTCACTTTCGCTTGTTTGGACAATAATCGTTGTGTGTAACAGTGCCTTAAAACACCGCAAAAAGTGCAAGTTGGTGTTGTTTGCATCTGAAGGTTAGAAAACCCAAGCTAATAACTGCTGGCCACCCAATAAATGACCCAGCATGTCCTTATACAAACATCTCGGAGGTAGAAGGATTCTTCAGTCCTTTTTTGGACAGTGTAAGCGACGCATTTTATTACTGCAGCAGAAAATGATAAGGGATGAAAGGAGCCTCTTCCTCTAAGACTTTCCTTCACTCAGACACGGGGCTTTTCAGCAGAATCCGTGACCAAGTGACACTGGAGACCTCTCCAACAAAACCGTAGCTGTAGGTCCTGGAGCTTTCTGTTGACTGTGTAGGTGGTTTTTCATTCCGCGTGGCCTTACATTTCACATCTCCGTTCACCATCATTTTCTTGGTCATATACTTACAGGTTTCTGTTCTACCTTTTAACTTTGCCGTTTCCCTGCTATAATTGTCACACTTCTCCTAAACCCTTTTGAAGACTGCATCTGTCTCTTCACTTGGCCATCTCATATTACCTCTTTGTCCATTTTAGTCTATATTGTGTGTCCTGCTCAAACTAGCATATTGCGTTTTGGCATGTTTGAGTTGGCAGAACGCTCTGCTGGAGCTCAGCCTAGGAAACCCTTCTGCCTCCACCTCTCCAGGATTCCTTTAGCCACCCAAACCTTTCTAGGATTCTGGCAAAGGGAAGTTTCAGCTCTCAGCTATTTACAATGTGTTTCTATCAAATTTTACTAAACATTACTGTTGGTGGCTCTAGTTATGTTCAGGCATATTATGAAAGGGAACTAATTCATCACGACAGATTTTCTTTGAATTAGACCATTTCAAAGTGTCCTATGAAAGCCAATTGCTCTAAAGCAGGGGTCCCCAACTCCAGTCCTCAAGGACCACCAACAGGGATGTAATTATTGTC
This sequence comes from Eleutherodactylus coqui, assembly GCF_035609145.1. Lineage (NCBI taxonomy): Eukaryota > Metazoa > Chordata > Amphibia > Anura > Eleutherodactylidae > Eleutherodactylus > Eleutherodactylus coqui. The sequence continues at coordinate 138,339,589 of NC_089840.1, read as the reverse complement.
AGTGCCTCAGACATTGCCACAGATGTTCTTACTATAGGATATCCAGAAAACATGACCTGTTGGTGGTCCCTGAGGATTGGAGTTAGGGACCCCTGCTCTAAAGGATCCGGAAAATGGGCTTCCAATCAGATAATTCATTAATAAAATCAGTAGAATTTAGTTCTGTGAGCGCTATAACATCTGCTGAATTACTTTCCGCGATGTATCACAGGTCTTCCTCTGCGGAATCCGACCCATCTGTGTAAAGCTGGCCTTTGAAACAGAGTTCAGCTGGAACGGAGCTCAGAGTCAAAGAGGTGTATAGGGAGAGGGCTGTCAGCAGAGATGAGCGAGCATACTCGTTAAGTCAATTTACTCGAGAGAGAGCATCGCCTTTTTCGAGTACCTGCTGGGTGGTCCCTGAAGATTCGGGGAGGCGGCGGAGGGGAGCGGGGTGGAGAGTGAGAGAGATCTCCCGCTCCCCTCCGCAACCCCTCGCTCACCCCCGTGGCCCCCCCCGAATCTTCAGGGACGAGCCAGCAGGTACTCGAAAAAGGCGATGCTCTCTCGAGTAAGTCGCCTTAACGAGTATGCTCGCTCATCTCTAGCTGTCAGTCCTGCCAACGTGATCAGGGAGAGCCCAACCCAGCCCACCTCTGACTCGGAGCTCCGTTCCAGCTGAACTCCGAGTCAAAGTTATAAGTATGTTTTTCTGAAACGCAGCAGTGCCTCATAATAGACCATGCATAGGCCGAATGGGCATATCTGTCCTGGGTGCAGGGTACGCATGGTTTGGGCAGCATGGACTTAAGGATAGGTTCCTTTTAAAGAAGAATGATGCAGTTATGATATTTATTTATATAGTATTGTGCATCCAGGTGTTTTAAGTGTATAAGCAAGCTGGATATGCACTTAATAAATTAAGTGCCTGGTGAACACACTTGCGCAGATACTCTCTCCATAGTAATACTCTGTTCACTGCAGAGCAGCCAATGGACATAGCTGTCTGCTTGCCAGGGAACAAGAGCTTCTACAGTTGCATGACAGTATAGCTGAGAAGACTACTTCTGCAGCACAAGTAAGAATGTACTATACGGTTAGCAGCCAGAGGGGGAAGGAGACCAATTCTGTCCAGAGCCTGCCTGCAGCACCTCAGATAAGCAGCGGCCCTTCCCGTGGATGAAAACAAACGATGATGAAAAAGGTATTGTGCTCTAGAAACTCTAAAGTACTTTTAAACATCTGTTCATAAATTCTAAAATAATTGCCATGGCTTACTACTAAGGGCCATGGTTTACATTATATAGTTACAGTTACACTTTTCACTCTTGGCAGACCACTTTGTGCACAACTGAAGGGTCCCGACACCAGCTTTTAGCCTAGTAAACCAATACCAGCACTAGAATAGTGTAATCCCAGATTGATAAAAGCACACTTGTATAAAAGAGGTTTGAATATGGCACTTGCCATATGGAAATGAAGGCAAGTGGTCCAGTGGGCGGGCCGGACCATCTGCGCTCACAGCTTTTTTTCACCAGAGCCTGTATGGGTAGAGTATAAGTACGGACACACTGATGCGATTTATTCACAAATATTTAATGTTCTGTATGCTTTGAGGGAACGGTAGCCTTAACGGAATTTCATTGTTAAGCGCTATTTTAATCTTGTTTTTGCAGTAGAAGTTTGGTTGGCGTCTGTGCGGTTGTCACACGCCATGACATTATGGATGATTTTATAATTTTTATTTTGGCTATAGTGTTTATTATGTCCACGTGAATTCAGTTATGCTTTTAAAAAAAAGAGTTGCCATAATGAAGAAGGATTTTACAGAATTATCACGGGAGTTTTTGAAGGGAATCTGGAGGTCTGAACAAGGATCTAAGCGGGCGAGTCGGCATTCTCTACTTTGTCCCATTAATGACTCCATGTAGTGACAGGAACAATACAGTCCATGCAGAAGAGATTCACAGCTCCAGACTTGTTCCTAGCGCTATGTGTAAAGTGACCAGCTCAGTCATATAAAGGGTTAATCTGCCTTGCTGAGCCCAGAGTCACCAGAATGATGGAACTCATCATTTATATAAATGTCCAGTTCTGTAAGTCCAAATCTCTGCACCCTAACCATCACCAGTTTAATAGGAGCGCCAAAGTCACAGCGGGGGGTTAGTAGAAGAGGTACTATTGTACCTTGTCACCATTGATGTTAGGGGTGGCGACAGAATACAACACTCTTCAAATTTAGTAACGCCTCCAGCTTCTGATTGGCTGCAAAAGAAGCACCCAGCGATGGCAATTCCTGCAATGATGGAAGTCAACAATGTTCATAAATAAAAAATTATTCACACAGGTGCAAGTGCAACTGAAAATAGCTTACACGCACAATATTTTACGCACTTCTGCTGGTTTTTTGTGCATGCAAATACACTGCATATTTGCGCACGCAAAAAAACAAAGGAAACAAAAAAAAGAAAAAAAAAACAAAAATGCATTAACTCCAATGGCCTATTGCAGCACGTAATAAGCACCAAAATATACCATGCTACGCATTTGATTTTTATGCGAACGAACATTGTGTGAAAATATACGCTCATGTGAACGAACCCCTTAAAAAAAAAAAATCAATTGGTAACAAGAAAAAGATCCGGCATACCTAAAATTATGACTTTATCGATACATATTAAAATCCCAACAAGAACAACATTCAGTGGTGTGACAATATGACACGTTTCAAGCTATGACCAAGAGATGGTGTGACTGCTTGAAACATGGCAGATTTTCACATCATTGTATGTCCTTCCTGTTGGAATCTTAATAGGTTTCAATAAAGCTGTGATTCTATGGATGCTTGATCCTTTCCCTGGTGTCTTCTGCAATGGATTCCGGTCGAGTCCATGCAGCCTGCTGGTGAGCTGCTTCATTTTCTCTGAAATCATTGAAATCAATGGATTCTATTCACTGCATATTACGCTTGCAATACACGGCGCAAATACGCTCCTGTGAACGAGTCCTAAACAAGGTCATCTAACTCATAAATGTAGAGAAGATCTCTCCTTCAGTTATCCTCCGTCCGATGGGCATAGAAGGGGTTAAAATGCCACCATTAAATAGTTGCCAGGTAACAGTAATAATGCATACGCAGGGAGCCCAGTGGCAAGTTTGTGTGCGAGTATCCTGCTAGCACAAGGCACATTCCTGGCGGATCCCGGGCACGCGGCCTTCTGTTTAATCACAGCCTTTAATTCATCAGGCAGCTGGGCACGGGGCCCAAGATTTCCTTAACTCCTTCTCTACTAGACGAGGCAAAGTGTCGCACTGCAGAACCACACAACCCCTGCAAGCCCAGAAGAAGCGTGCTGCGGACTTGTATTTAGATCTGTACACAAGCCACACAGCGTTCTTGGACATTTGTCATCTGCAGAAGAGTGTCCGCAGCAAGTTGACCTCCTTCCACAATGAAGTACTTCTTGACCTTTTGACTTTAATTCCGCAGAAGGTCAGCAGCTGTCACAAGGACAAAAGCAAGAAGAAACCCAAGTAAGGGCTATCGCTATAGTAACCGCACACCCTGCAGTCTACCGCTGCCCGCATGGCATATTCTACAGTGCCTGATCATTGCCAGGATACAAACCAGCATCCAGCCGGCCGTCACAGGCTACTATTCAGCATAAATATGCTTCGCTGTGCAGAAAAGCAAGTCAGCACTATGGTAATAGTCCTCAGCCGAGAGCAGCGGTGTCAAACTCATTTATCCCGAGGGCCACATCAGCATTCTGATTGCCTTCAAAGAGATGTTTTTAAGGACTCATTCACATGAGCATATTTGCACTTTGTATGACGCACTTAAGGCGAACAGTTTAAACACTATTGATTGTCATTGGAGTTTTCAGGTACACGTTTTTCTCATGCACAAAAAAAAAAAAGCAGTATGTCCTATTTTTATCTGTACGTATGATGCATGTGCATTTATGCAGGAGAAATGGTCGGGACTTTTTTGCGGTTTTTTTTTTTCTAAAAAAAAACATTTGCTACAAAAAGAGATGCAAGAAGGTCCAAATACACTGTGAATACGCACAGTTTTGGTCCATGAAAACGTTGCATATGTCATGCACCAAAACGGCATCCACCCGAATGAACGAGCCCTAAATGTTATTACTCCTTATACGGCTATGGAGCTCTCTTCACTATAATGCACTCTTTAACACTGAGCTTCCTACCTTGGTGGGTAGGGATGGCAGAGCTGAGCCACCACCTGCGACTTGCTAAACAGAGCGATGTGGAGGTGCGCCTGAGCTCAGAATCCAAGATGGCACCGGCTCTCTGTGCTGGCTGCCTCCTCCGGGAAAACTGGAGAGCTGCCCCTTCTGCACCCCGGTCCTCTTTACAGGCCACATAAAAGGACGGGAAGGGCCAAATTCGACCCGCGGGCCTAAAGAGTACACATATATTCCTGTAACAGTCACTATGCAGGGAGGAGAGGTCAGGGTAAAGGCGCAGCGAGAACTGGACCCTATAAAACAACTCATACATCAGTATTGAACTAGACATTAATGGAAATATATGGATCATAAAGGGCTCAAAATAACCTGCGCCATCCTGGATATAAAGGGGCCTATATGCAGGTTTTCAGTAGCATCTGATCAATTTTCTTGCCATATTTCTAGGACAGGTTGGCAAACGAAAGACGAGGACTCCGATCACTATAGGCAACATTTCCGTATTTTTGCTCATACTACTTTTTATAAATGAGTCCTATTAAAGCTTGATGAAGAAGGATAGAAACATGTGAGATACCAGAAATAGTAGATGCAGCACAACATGGCTGCCATGAATCAAGCCAAATAACCGATTACGGTTCATCTCTTTCGCATAAGACAGACGCGGTAATAAGATTACGGAGGCCATCTCTCCATCTACTATACGCACCCGCAGCTTAAACAGGCAAAATTATTCAAAATCAAATTCCCAGGAGGCGAATTAGGAATATTATGGTCTACAGAACTTGGAGAGAATTGTGACTCTTCTACGTGTCGCATGGAAATCACAATGATACCCCAACACTAATCTACACCCGCGGTCAGAAAGTGGGACCACACTTCTGATTGCGGTGATCACTCATGTAACACCTATACTCCTGTGGATAGGCAAGAAATGCTCATATGATAACTCTTTAATATCCGTGTGCTTTTTGCAGGCAAAACTGTTTTATCAGCAAAGGCGGCATGAACATTAACATACATTCAGAAATCACACTGATTTGTAGCAAAATGTAGTTTTGAGCCAGTGCCCACCACTTGTGTCATTTGTCTTGTGCCTACGTGTTGTCAGTGTCTATGTTGCATGAATATGATGTGTATTGCATAGCTGCAGCACTGAGTGGGTTATCGTCTAGGTTATGTCTGAAAAATGTATCATGTTGTATGACATGTGGTAGTGCTTCATATATGTGTTTTGCAAGGTGTCTGGAAGAAAGTTGTGTTCCAAACTTGCAAGAGAGGACAGGAGAGTTCTGTTCTGTGAGTGAGCCACATAGGCACCATTGTCTCTGTGTGGTCCGGAAAGGTATCCACCAGCCTACCCTGGGCCTGCTTTACCCTAAACATGGGGAGCGCGACAGAGAGCGCGCGAGTGGGAGCGAGAGAGCTGAAGAGAGTAAAAGGAGATTGGCCGGGAACAGAACCCCGCAGATAATGTGGCCTGTGGACTCGTCTGTCATCCTGTGAATCCTCCCTGTCACATCACTTTGAGTTTTTGCACCATTTTTCCTGCTGGCGTGTATATTACCGTTGGACTAATATGTTCACGTAAAAGTAGCACTGTCGGCCGTTCCCGGCTTTGCTTTAAACATTTCCCTGTGTGTGAACTACTTATTTTTCTACCATCTGGATTCACTGCAGAGGAAGGAACGGTGGCGTCACGGGTGACAAAGGACAGGTAAACCCCCATTTGGAAACTCCCCCACCAGTAACTTGGACGGGTCCCATGCTACCCCTTGGGGAGGAGATGGTAGCATGCTGCATTAGCTTGTGTGAGTCTCATCATTTATGTAATATACTTGCATTAAAAATTTGGTTTTACCCCTGTAAATCATGTTTAAAGAGGCTGCCACTAGGGGGCTCCCTTCCAGCTTCTCTGCAATCTATTGTGTCGTTACACTACAGAAGCTCTGTATCTATCTAAATAGGGGCACTGCTGTGCACTCAGAGGCTGTAGGCTGACAGATCTGCAGACGTTGGGATAATCTCCACAATCTCTGCCTCTTGTGTGTATGATATATTATATAAATACCTCCACCCACCCAACCACATACACACTATACTCTCCATTTGGCCGGAATGCCTAAACTGTCCTGTGGGAGCAGAGGGGGAGGCATTCATATTCTACCCCACGGCTGATTGAACCACAAACTGCAATGCAGCATGGCAAGTCAGGGCAAGGAAGTGCAGAACAGTGAACTACTGGCAGAATGCTAGCCTTGCTACACGCCTCCTCCCTGAAAGTGGATTGCAAACAGAAGGTCAACAGAAAAATGGGGCAGACCACCTGATAATCAGATATTACAAACGTGAAACAGGGTACAAAGAGCAGCAAATGAGGGTAAGGGGAACAAGCTGTAATTTCAGAAAATTTGTTGAAAACTCAACTACACTTTACCATGAGAAAATCCTGAAAACATGACCTGCTTCTGAGCATAGTAAGTGTTTTAGAGGTTTCCATTCAAATATTGCACTGGACGTAAATATAAGACGGTCGTCAACGATTGGAGAATTGTGGAAGGTTCAAAAACAGCGATATTAATTTGTTGGCATATTAGATTATACAATCATCAGAAACTGAAAAAATAAGCCAAACGCAAGTATTTTTCACTGGACAAAATGCTCCCTGGTATTTTATGACAAAGTCACAAGGTTCTGTTCTCAATTCTCATACAGTGCACATGTGTGAAACAGGCTTGAAATCCAATTTACTCCCACAGCAGGAAGCAATGCAATGAATGTGACCGGTCTTGTAAGCAACATAAAAGTTGAGAGTACATAATAGAGACTATAGTAAAAACGTCACTCCCTTGAGAATATTATTGGTCACGTGTACATTAATGAACGAGGTCCTGCGTTACATCTTGTATTTAGAAGGATTACGACCATGAAGTGGAATTCCAGAGTTATCTGCAGTGGAATTTACATAATTAGGTCAAAGAGAGGCTTAGGGATACCGCTAACTCTGCTTTTAAAAATAATTTGTAAGGCGAGAATTCTGCAGGCCCAATGGAGTGACTGCTAAAGTCACACTGTACTCAGAAACAAGCCAAAGCACTGTTACACAAGGGGCAATATCCTGCCTGGAATCCAGGAAAGGTGATTACCTTAGAGGTTAATGACCCTTCCAAGCTCCCCCACTGAGCGCTCAACTTGCCTGCCATGAAGAGTCAGTTTACTCACATAAACAAAACAGGACAAAAATATCTAAAAGAAAAAAAAAAAAAAAAAGACTTATTTTGTAACCAATTCCAAAAAGTTGGGATGCTGAGAAAAGTGTAATTAAAATGTAAATAACTTTAAAAAAAACTGCATTGATTTAGAAATCTCATCTAAGATTACATTAACAGAGCATAGAGCACATAACACTAACTAAATTAGAAATTGACGGCAGCAAAACATCTCACAAAAGTTTGGACAGGGGTAACAAAATGCTGGTGAAGTAAGTGGTACTAAATCACATAACTGTGTATAAAAAGAGAATGTTAGAGAGGCAGAGTCTCTCAGAAGCAAAGATGGTCAAGAAGTTCACCAATCTGAAAAACTGCCTCTAAAATCGTGCAACAATTTTAAAAATGTTCCTCAATGTAAAGTTGCGAAGACTTAGAATATCCCACCATATACAGTACATAATATCATCAGAGGATTCAGAGAATCTAGAGAAATTCATGTGCACAAGGGACAAGGCCAACGGTCAGTATTGAATGTTTGAGATCTACAGGCCCTCAGCCAGCACTGCATTAAAAACAGGCATGATTCTGTAATGCAAATCCACACATCGGCTCAGGAATACTTCCAGAAATTATTGTCTGTGACAACAGTCCGCCATGCAAACCATGAATGCGCGTTAAAGCTGTATCATGCAGAGAAGAAGGTATATATCAACACTATCCAAAAATGCCAGCATCTTCTCTGGGTCAAAGCTAATTTAAAATAGGCTGAGGAAAATTAAAAACTGTTCTGGGGTCAGATGAATCAAAATGTAAAATTCTTGTTGGACACTGCAGACTCAAAGGAGAGGGTGCTGAAGTGGCCGCCAGCAGTCCGGATCTTTCACCAATAGAAAACATTTGACGCATTATAAAGTGAGAAATCAAGCAAAGACAACCCAGGACTGCTGAGCAGCTAGAATCCTACATGGCCCAATTTTTTGAGATGTGTAGCTTCCATCAATTTCTAAAAGGAATTATTTTTTTTTTAAATGAACTGGAAAAAAAAGTCTCTCCCCCCTCTGATATGTGTTCTATGTTATATTGTGAATAAAATACGGTTAGATGAGATTTCCAAATCATTGCATTCTTTTTTTTCTTTACATTTACATTTTACAGTGTTCCAAGTTTTGGGGAATTGCAGTTGTAGATTACCACTACATGCCACCAAAGGAAATTCACCTACAACTATTCATTTTTGTTTGTTGATTTTGCAACCACAACTCTTTTTATGGATCAGCCACCATTCCTGTAAGGAAAATTAAATTTGTCCTCTTACATATGAATGGGCAACCCCAACTGAGATAGTAATAGTGTTATTGAGAACTACACTTTTGAACCTTTCACTATTAGTTGCGTTACTTTACAAAATATCTTATTAGTATGGGTTTTGTGTTACACTACAAGGGGTTGTCCAGGTGTAAATTATTGATGGTCCATCAACAGGATAGCTCATCAGTAGTAAATCCGCAGAGATCTGCCACCAGGGACACCCCATTATCAACTGTTGCCTGTGCCAGTGTGCTCATGCACTGAGCCGATATCTGCAAGAAGCAGACAGCTCCGTTCTCAGGGCAGTGGCCAGATTTGGTATTACGGGCAGGGTGTCCATTGAAGTAAATGGCCTGTAATAGAAAGTCTGGCCACTGCATTTTCTTGCATAAATCAGCTCGATGCATGAACACATTGGCCTGGTTAACAACTGATCAGTCGGGGTTCCGGGTGTCAGACCTCACTGACCTACTATTGATGACCTGTCCAGAGGATAGACCATCAATAGTTTACAACTGGACAACCCTTTTAAGGCATCAATCCAATGCCAAATTAAAATGGTTGAATGGTATTGAAAGCTTAAAATTTTCATTTAACCTATTGAGGAAATTCTGAATTCAAAAGAGGAGAGTGGGAGGGGTGTAATGTTTAGGACCCTCATCCATTAGTCAAAAAGGTGTGTTCTCTCCATACATTACAGAAAGTTAATAACTTGCTACAGTCAGGGTTAGGCCTCCTGCACACAACAGGGTTGGATCTGGTACGTGGGATCGGACCCTGTGCGTGGCCGGTGACCCCACTTACCTGTCTGGATTCTTATTTTTCTGTTCTGCCGGCACGCATGCGCAGTTTAGATAAAGCCGCACCGTTGCTAGGCAACAACGAGGATCCCGCAACCCTTCTGCAGTGCTCACTGCGAAAGGGCCGCGGGACAGACGGCTTCCATTGACTTCAATGAAGGAGTCGGTGCGGAAGACCGCACAGACTGGAGCATGCTGCGATTTTTCTGCCAAAAGCGGATATTTCCGCTTGCGTGCAGGAAGCAGCCGGTCTCCATAGGAGGCAATAGGCGGTATTTGCTGCGGAATCAGATGGCAGCTGCCGACCCCGGATTCTGCAAATCAAATCCGCCCTTGTGCAGGAGCCCTTATTCAAAAAGGAGCAGATTTGGAGGTTTAATTACAAACTACAAAAAGTACAGGCACTCAAACTGCGCATCACTGAAAACAGGAAGGTTCAAAAGTTTTTTTTTGACATACCAGCAAGTTACATTTTCTGCCACACCGCAGTGCCATTTCTGGTTGTTTACAGTTTATAGGAAAATGGCAACACCAGAGGAAAAATAGTTGTGTGCACTTGAGTTTGCCGAGTGTGACAGCAAACTGTTGAGGCTGTGAATTCAGTAACTAGGGACCAGCTGGTTCGTGTGTGGCAAGAAATGGACTACCGGTTTAAGGTGTATTGTGAGACACAAGGTGCCACCCCACGCACCTCAGAGACCATATAACTGTAAAGGAGACACCCAGCTCTGTGATGTGGCAGTAAATGGAACTTAAATGGTATGTCAAAAAAAATAATAAAAAAACACAACACCTTTTAAAAATACCTCTTTTCAGTGATGTGAGGATGGTGTAGCTCTCTTTTGTAGTTTGTAAATAAACTCCCAAATCTGCTCCTCCTTTTTGAATAACCCTGTAGAATTTTACACTTGCTTCCAGGTTCCCCCAGAAATTACTTACGGCCACTGGGGATTCCAGCAAGGATCAGCACAAGTCCCTTTTAACAAAACGGATTGTCCAAAGCGGAAAACATCTTCAAATTCTACTGTCTTCCTATACTGTTACCAAAGAACATGCATAGAGCCAAAATCATACCTGCACCAAAATCTGCAGCAAATCAGTGACATTTGAAGGCCCCCTTAAGGGCATCTATAAAGCCAATTAAGGGCTCCTGTCCACAGGCGATAGTTCATTGCGTTATCAGTGGCGATAATCCCATCACAGGTAACGCAGTGAACGCTTTCCATAGCGTTGCCATGGAAAGTGCAGCCCCGACATCCATGAGTGCAGAATCATAACGATTCTCCGCTCGCAGGATTCAAATCATGGCTTTCTGCGATTCTCCACGGTGAACCTATCTGGCAGATAGGCTCAGCGCGTAGACCTGTCAACTCTCACCCCTGGTCCCCCGCAGCGGAATATCGCTAGCGATATTCTGTCACGGCCGTGGACAGGGGGCCTAAATTTGCAACAAAAAAAAAAAAAAAGTTAAAAGTACTTCCTTGTTTCCAACAAAAGACAAAGTTGCATACTGGTTTAATCCAAAAAACGGCCTCTACTGCATACACAGGAAAGGTCCACTTAAAAAGAGGTTTGTGTGTATATTGTGTCAAAAGACTTGAGAAAAAAAAAAAAAAAAAGAAGAAGACTTCCTAGTAAAACATGGCCCTCTTTCACTAAACAGTTTCCTGTTAGGAAGTTCTTCATAATCAAATTCCGATTGTACACACCAATTCTATTGATAGACACAAGGTGATACATAGTTTCAGATTTTCCAGCTTTCTAAGAAATTCTGCACTGTAAATCAGTATTTTCTAGTCTAGCCGTTTTCCCCACTGCCTTATAAATTTGACTTTTGAATGTCTGACGGCAAATTCTCAGATACAGGAACAGAATAATTTATGGCATCTTGTATTTTTACACTTCATATGTGATTATTATACACTGCAATCCACAGATGCCTAAAGAGGAACCGTCATCTTGTTATACTAGGCAAGTTATTGTTAAAAAGAATGTATGGAACTTCCTTCAACTGAAAACATTTATATAAAATTATATTATATACATATTACACACACATACAATGAATGGATTCACAAGCTGGTACCATAGTGATCCCTTGGCTTTAACAGCTCATGCTGACAAACAGAACAACTTGAAGAGTGAGGGATACAATAAGAAGGTGCATCATCCGATTACCTCAGTTAAATACTCAAGGGGTTTTACCCACTAAATAGGTTGATCATTTATCCAAAGAAGATGTGAATATTTGATCAGAGGGTCCAACTCATGACAAAAACTTGGATCCCAAGAGCTCTGTATGGACAGAAGATTATATCTCAACTACTCCAGTATGGTCATTTTAGAAAAGTTGCCCAGGTTGCACAGATTTGCTAAGACTTTTTTTTTTTTTATATATAAACACGTACATTAATTCCTTAGGTACAATATTTTCAGACTTGTCATTTAGATAAATCAATCATCAATAGAGGGCTATAAAAATACATTGACTTTTTCTTTGTGCCAACACACTGTATTTAATGAAGCCAGAGGTCCACCGTGCCTCCTTAAGTGGAAAGGCTAAGTAATTTTTAATAAGCTTTTAAAGATTGGCAAAAAAAAAAAAAAATTGAAAAAAGGTGGTCTTATAGAATATAATTTGTAAGAAAGATTGTCTATAAGACTCATAGCCAAAAGTTACACAATTGATTTCATTAAGGCTTCTTTCACATGAGCGTATAAATCGGCTGCCATTTTCGCGGTCGGCCGATTTGCGCTGTGATCTGATGCAATGGATTCCAATCATCAGATCACATGGGCGTATTTGCGAGACGTAAAAATGCCCGGCCAGTCAATATAGCACTGGGCGTTTTTACGTTGAGCCCAAAACATAGTTCTGGAACTAGGTTTGGGCCGGAATACGTCCAGCCTCTGCTCTCCCCTTCACCTGTGCAGGCTTACCAGGCCTTCCTCCCCCTCGTTCTGTGCAATGGGAAGGGGCGGGGGCAGAGCTAAGCGCTGATCCCCCCCGCCTCTTCCCATTAATGGCTATAGACAAGGGGTAGGACATGAGCTGAGCTAAAGCGCCCGCCCTCTCCCCGCCCCTCATCCATAGCCATCAATGGGAGGAGGCGGGGCAGACTAGTGCTTAGCTCCGCCCCACCCGCTCCCATTGCACAGACTGAGCTAGGAGGAAGACGGGTAAGCCTGCGATGGGGAGGGAGGGGAAATAAAAGATGGCTTGGTGAGGTCGGCGCCGGCCTCACCAAGCCATAAGAACGGGCGCACAAACGTTTGATTTTTGCCCCCAACATAGCGTATATCGGTTGGCCGTGAAAACGGCCAGCCGATATGTGCTTGTGTGAAAGAAGCCCAAAAGGTAGGATAGCTTTGGTAGGATGGACTGATGGTCCAGTTGAAAACCAAAACTCATCATGTCTCTTCTTGTCCATATCACATAGCTACTGTTTTGGAGGCCTTTGTCAATAAAAGCTAAAATTTATGAAATGCTTATAATTGAAATTCAGTATACCATTTAAAACATCAAGTTTAGGCAAAGACCTCCATATTTACAGTGTTCACCCTTTTTATTTTTCTCCTGCAATTTGCCCAGGCATTCTGGACATCAGCTTCTGGGCCAAATCCCAAATGATGGCATTGGCAACCCATTTTGCCTCATCAGTGATTGCAGTTTATCACAAGTTCTGCGTTTTTGATTGTCCACCTGCTTTTGAGGATTAACCTCTGGTTCTCAATGGGACTGAGATCTGGGGAGTTTCCTGGCCATGCACCCAAAATGTCAGTGTTGTTCACAGAGCCACTTAGGTTATCACTTTTGCCTTGTGATGTAGTGCTTCGTAATGCTGGAGAAAGCATTGGTCATTACCAAATTGCTGCTGGATGGTTGGGAGAAGTCGCTCCTGGAAGATGTTTAATACCATTCTTCATGGCAGTCTTAGGCTGTGAATGAGCCCACTCCCTTGGATGAAGAGCAACCCCACACATGAATGTTTCAGGAGGTCTTACTGTTGGCATGACACAGGACTCATGGTAGCGCTCACCTTTTCTTCTCCAGACAATCATTCTTCCAGATGTCCCAGACAGTCTGAAGGGGCTTCATTAGAGAAAATAATTTTCCCTTAGTCCTCTGCAGTCCCTGTACTTGATGCAGAATGTTACCCTCCCCCCCCCCCCATCCCCATTTTTGATCCAGAGTACGGCCAAAAAAAAACAAAAAACCATGAGCCAAATTAGCTCATTTGGAGGAGAAAAAAAAATTCCTTCCCGACTCCATATGGCAGCCAGAATAATCCTGGATCTCAACGTTTGAGTTCCTACCTAACTGCAATACCCGAATCAACAACCCCGCTGGTCACCTAATGTCTATGTCCTGTAATATCATAGCACTCTAAAAAGTGCCACCATGTCCCCAGGCAGAAAGTTCCAGAGTCTCACTGCTCTTACAGTAAAGAACGCCTTTCTGTGTTGGTGATGAAACCTTCTTTCCTCTAGACGTAGCAGATGCTCTCCTGTTACCGTTGCAGTCCTGGGTATAAACAGATCATGGGAGAGATCCTTGTATTGTCCCCTCATGTATTTATACATATTTATTTGATCGCTCCTTAGCCGTCTTTTTTTTCCAGGGTAAATAATCCCAATTTTGATAGTCTCTCTGGGTATTCCAGTCCTCTCATTCCATTAGTTTAGTTGACCTTCTTTGAACCCCTTCAAGCACTGTAACATCTTTCCTGAGCACAGGTGTCCCGAACTGTACATAGTATTCCATGTGAGGCCTGACAAGTGCCTTATATAATGGAAGGATAATGTTCTCGTCCCTCGTCCCTATGCATCTTTTAATGCACCCCAAGACTTTATTTGCATTTGCAGCAGCTGACTGGCATTGATTGCTCTAGATAAGTCTACAATCCACTAGTACCCCCAGGTCCACATATTTTTCCATCTCACTTTTCCCTAGCAGTACCCCATTTAGCGTATATTGGTGACATCCGTTTCTCCTGCCCATGTGCATAACCTTACATTTATCAATACTGAACTTCATTTGCCATTTTTCTACCCAAGCTTATCCAGGTCCGTTTGTAGCTGCATATTGTTCTTTTATTTATTCTCTTGTATCATCTGCAAATATTGATATTTTACTGTGCAGCCCCTCCATCAGGTCGTTGATAAATATATTGAACAGAATGGGGCCTAATACTGAGCCCTGTGGCACCCCGCTAGTGACAGTGGCCCATTCAGAGTATGGACCATTTATTACCACCCTCTGCTTTCTATCGCTGAGCCAGTTCTTTACACAGATACACACGTTTTCATCCAATCCAAGCTGTCTCATTTTATATATCAGCTTATTATGTGGCACGGTGTCAAATGCTTTAGAGAAATCCAGATACACGGGATCAATAGACTCTCCCAGGTCCAGCTTAGAACTTACTTCATTGTAGAAGCTGATCAAATTGGTATGACATGATCGACCCCTCATGAACCCATGCTGATGAGGAGTTCTAGGATGGCATCTCGCAGAAACCCATTGAATATTTTTCCAATTATTGAAGTGAGACTTACCGGCCTGTAGTTACCAGGCTCTCTTTTAGACCCCTTTTTGTATATTGGAACCAGTTTGGCAATGCACCAATCCAGTGGTACAACTACAGTCTCAGTAGTGTCCATAAATATAAGAAATAGCGGTCTAGCTATCACCTCACTTAGTTCCCTTAGAACCCTTGGATTTATTCCATTTGGGCCTAGCGATTTATCGATTTTAATCCTCTATAACCACTGGCTCTGCACTTCCTCCTGTGTTAGGCATGCAATATTTAGCAGTTGGGGAAAGGGGGGGGGGGGTTGTTTTATTCCCCTGTATCTCGTGTGACATTTCTTTTTCATTCGTGAATACACTTGAGAAAAAAAATTAAATAGATTTGCCCCAACGCCCACCCACCCAGCCTCCCTCGTCTTCTATGGCTTCTTCTGCAATATTTGTTAAAGGGCCAGTGCTTACAGTGCAAATCCTTATACGGTTTATATAATTGAAGAATAGTTTAGGACTGTTCTTGCTCCCTTTGGCGATCAGTCTTTCTGGCTCCTCTTTAGCAATTTTGAACTTTTCTTTACATGATTTGTTTGCCCCTCCCCCACTCTGTATGATTCTAGCGCCTCTTCGCTGCCTTCTTGTTTTAGCAATTTAATTCTCTCTTTTTTTCCCATTTATTGCCCCCCTTACAGTGTTGCCGAGCCCAATTGGTTTCCTTTTTCTTGTAGTTCTTTTATTTTTAAAGGGTATGAACGGCTCACATTAGGTGATTAGGATCCTTTTAAACTTCTCCCATTTGTCATCTGTACTATTATTTTTGAGGATGTTGGCCCAATTAATGTTACTGATAGTAGTTCTAAGCTGATCAAATTTTGCTTTACTAAAGTTTAGTTCTTTTTTCGCTCCGTGATAAGGCTTCCTATTGAATGACAGCTGAAAATTAATTATATTGTGGTCACTATTTCCCAAGTGTTCCTGCACCCCCATGATTCTGTCTGGTTTGTTAGTTAATAAGCCAAGAGCAGCCCTCCCTCTAGTTGGTTCATGTAGTTATCTTTAATTGTTCTCAAGAACTTATCTCCCTTGTGAGATTTGCAGGTTTCGTCCTCCCATATTATATTCGGATAATTAAAGTTCTCCATAATAATTACTTCATTTTGACACCTCTTCTATTTGTCTTAATAAGTTTTCAGTTTCTTCTGTTGCTTTTGGTGGCCTATAGAAAACCTCTATCAGGATTTTGTTATTTTTTTCTCCCTGTATTTCTCCCCACAGAGATTCCACAAGTTCCTCTCCTGCCCCTATATCCTCCCGTAGCCTCAACATTAAGTACGATTTAACATCACTGCATTGGTGTTGAACTGATCCCACCCTGAATCCTCTTTAAGAGACGGTCCTAGCACTTACTGGACTTTCTTGGGTGCACTAAAGCCTTCTTGATGGTAATTTAATTTCTCACCTTGAAGTTCTTGATGATCCAATAGATGACTGATTTAGGGGAAAATCTTA
Organism: Eleutherodactylus coqui; assembly: GCF_035609145.1. Taxonomy (NCBI): domain Eukaryota; kingdom Metazoa; phylum Chordata; class Amphibia; order Anura; family Eleutherodactylidae; genus Eleutherodactylus; species Eleutherodactylus coqui. Next base: position 138,323,040 of record NC_089840.1, on the reverse strand, counting down.
CAAGCAGCAATGTCCTTGCTTGTATAAAAAAAAAAACCCTTGTGATGCAATGATGACTGCACGGGTTTCCTTGGAGGTAACCATGATTAAATAATAAATAAAGATTACCTGAAAGCGCTGTAGAATAATAACAAGATTTATTTTGTTAACAGAAGATGACAATGATTCCACCAGGTCCCCTTTTAAAGCAACCAGTCTGCTCTTATAATTCAATGAGAATGACAGAATGATATCAGCTGCCTTGTTCTCATTAACACTGTCCTGAGCTAACGAGAAGGTCACTGAAAATGTTAGCAGGTTATTTTGCTGCAGGACTGAAATTCAGTGGAAATTGGGGTTTTGTGATTATGTTTATTTTTATGGCAAGGAATAACTTTGTAATGTATTGCAATTCATCCGATGATTCTTCTAACTATCAACAGTTAATGCAAATGGCTATTCTAAAAACTGGAGAAGCAAACTTTGTTTCAGTCTCCAAACTTTTGGCCAAGGCTGCATGTAAGGCCAAAAGTTTTTGAACTTAAACAGTAGTAAAATCTATGCATAAAATAGCAGTGATTCAGTTGGGCTCATGTGGAGAATGCAATACCATATCTTGTACAAGTGAACAATGATCCCAGTGGAACTACTGCACAAGGGGGAAAGAGAAGGGGTAGGCAATGAATGGATGCAGTCATTTAGGCAAGCTGCCAAGCCAAATAAATCAAGGTCTAATTCTAAGCCTTTCACTGGTAAAAGCTATGCAGCTGCAATGATGTTCTGCCGCTCTTAAAGAGGATGTTTCAGAATAATGAAAAGATATGTAATTGGTCGGTGATAAACAGATATGAGTACACAATACGAAAATATTCTGCAGATGAACCCTGCACATGGTTTATGCAAGTCTGTTGCACTGATACTACAATAATGAGGAAAGTAGCTTAATTCATAGACCTGGCACCTTCCAAGTGAATCTTCTTATCACACCCCAGCTCGCACCTCACCCTGCAGACATCCTGAATGGGGTGCAGTGTTCAGGCTTGTGGGTGCGGCGCTGCTCATCCTAACTAGGGTGTATTAGTATTATTCGAACACATTCGCTGCCAGAAGGGACTCACCCAGTTTCTATACATTATTCTGGCAACAGAATTAAGAAGTTTTTAATCACGTTGTCTCATTAAATGGTGAATCAAGCAACAAACTAAAGCTCAAAACTGATACATTCTTTACACACAGGAAAAAGAATTCTAAAAACAGCAATGTTGTCTAAAGCAAGTGACAAACAATGTACATATAGTACTTAGTGGAGGAGTAAATAACTATTCCAGCTTTATATAGGGTAATCGTCTGGTAACTCACCATTGCAGTGTAATTAAAGGGGTAGGTGCATGTTGTGAATCCTGAGCACCCTGTGATCTCTCTAATGAAACCAAAGATGGGTCTGGAGGAATTTTTTTTTTTTTTTTTTAATTGTTCAATTGTTTAAAGACAGCACATCCCAACAGCACGCAGAACGGCAAACTGCTACCATGTACACTCTTTGTATTTGAAAAAATGCATGCGGTTACATCTCAGATATGTAAATGTTTAGAGTACAAGAGAGGCCTGGATGTCTTTCTTGAGCGATACAATTTATAATTATTAATAACTTTTTCATCTAAATGAGGAGAATTGGTTTGTTTTTTGCCTTTCTTTGTGTCAACATTGGGGGGGTAATAGGCTGATCTGGATGGACAGATGTCTTTTTGTTCAGTCTTACATACTATGTTACTAGAGTTGTAGTGCGATTACATGAATGGTCTTGTCACCTGAGACCTAAAAGTGGTTCCCCCCTTGGCTTATAAAAGGCTCTCAGAGGATCCTTGTGTGTAGTGACCTCTTCTTCCGCTTGTGTAGAGCTTGTTGACCACTAGATGCCTCTAAAATGTTATTATGGGATACGAGAAGCTGGATGGTCGTATCGGTGAATTGTCCCCCACCTGGACCATTCTGACCAGACTGTTAGGAGGTGTTGGCACCAGTGGATGTGTTAGGGCACACAAGGTGACCGGGCTTAAGACGTCCTCGACAGACCACCAGTAGAGAGAAGTGTCTGACAAGCACCAGCAGCTCCAACCATTTCGTTGTTCACCATGCAGAGACAGGGGGTTGCCATCGTTACACCTGTGTCTGCAGGAATCATTTCCAGTTTCTTGGCTAAAGTACATTTGGTCTCATGGCGCCCATTACATGTACTACCTTTGACAGTCTCCCACAGTTTCCTCTGTTTGCAGTGGTATTCTGAATGACAAATCTCTGTCGAGTTTTGTCATTACGGAGTGGAACCAGGTTGTCTTCGGTGATGAATCCAGGTTCAGTTTGGGCGCTGACGATAGCCATGTTAGTGTCTGGAGACATCGGGGCGAGCACCTCAACTATGCCTTTGCTCTGGAGTGGCTCACTGCCCCCTGCTGGTATGATGGTCTGGGGGTCATCGCATAAGACAGTCGGTCACCCCTAGTAGTGGTACGAGGGACAATGACAGATCAGTGATATGTTCAGGACATCCTACAGCCACATGTGTTCCTCTCATGGCGGCTTCCAGCAGGATAATCCTCAGCCGCACACACGAGGGGCTCACCGGAAGCCCCCACAACATTGTCACACTTCTACGACTGCAGGGTCGCCCCATTTATCGCAAATATAACACATGTGGGACAGCTTATGGTCTAGAGACTCATTTACAGCAAATGTGGAGCTACATGCCACCAGATACCATATGTAACCTGTATGCCATATCACATCTTGTACCCAAGCTAGAGGGATTGTTTTTGATAATGAGTGTATATGAAAGAGCATTGCACAGGTTGAAGATACTGATAATCCACCACTCTTCTCCATTCTTTCTCCTAGGAACAGGTGGCATCACAGATTCAGGAGGTTGAACATACTAGAAGCCTACACTAGATACATTTTGGATGACCTGGAATAAGAGGCAATGTAAATACCCTGTAAAACACAGCCGAGCTCTACAAAAAAGGTCCCTTAAAATTCTGGAAGAGCAAATCTCTTTGAGGTTTGCTTCAAATGGGCTTCCAGTAATATTAAGGGGTAATTATGGAGAAAATTGTGGAGGAACGGGGGGCAGCAGATGCAGACGGGACGGAGTTTCATCATAGGAAAGTGCTGAATGGAAATGTCTGTGACAGCTCCTTTGTCCCGATTTAAACCTGAGTTTTCAAAAAACACAATTATATTACAATATAAATATATATCCAATTTCTCCTTCTTTAGAGGTCAGAGAATGAAGAACGCTTATATCAGCACTTCCTACCAGTGCTGTGTGTCTCAATGTCTGCAACAATAATTAACAATGACCTAAGACTGGACAGCATCAAAGCGCTCAGGAGACAAAGCAGACCCTGCCTACCTCTGGTCCGTGTCAGCGTGCATCCGGCGTCCTGCATGTTCGCATCATTAGGAGGAAGGTTTATTTTTCATTAAAAAAAAAATGTGTAAAAGGAGATCTGAAGTGGAAGGTCTATAATAGCGACAGCATGAGCCGAGGAGTAAGTCGGCTACACGCTATTAGTTACATAAATGCTTTGAGAATTGTTTTGGCTGAGTCTTAGCTGCTGTTTTGCATGTGATTAAAACAAAAAGACAATGGATGACATTTCTAGCAGGATAAAGGAATCACTTTCCTCATAGAACATCATGTTATACAAGTTTTATTACAGGCTAAAAGCGTACTTTTACAGAGACTTGCCAAAAAAGAATAAGAATATACACTGAAGTGTCTGTTAACCCCTAAGTACACAGCCTATTGTGGACCAAAGAACGCAACAATCTTTGAGGGATTTTCATCTCCACTTCTCAAAAGCCATAACTTTATTTTTCCGTTAACATGGCCGTATGAGGACTTGTTTTTTGTGTGGCGAGCTGCACTTTTTTTGGTACCATTTTTTTGGGGGTACACAAAGTATTTTCTTTTGGTGAGCATTGAGCACTGGCGTAACTATAAGTGATGCGGTTGTATCTCTGCATTCAAAGTCCCATAATTATTTTTTATTTTTCCATGGACAGAGCTCTGGGAGGCCTTTTGGGGTACTTATGGCCTTTTTTGATCACTTCTATTACATTTTTTTTGGAAGGCAAAATGAACAAAATAAGCATTTTAGCTTTTTTTTTTTTTTTAACAGAGGGTTTTTTATTTTTTGGGGAGTGGGGTGGATCTAATATCCCTGTGGGGGACTTGAACCAGAAAAGCTATGATTGCTATGACAATGCACTGCAGTATCTTTGAATTTCAATGCATTACCACTGACAATAGTGATCACAACCCATCGGACCTCTGCGATTACATAGCGGTGATCAAAGACATTACAGAGCAACCGAGCTCCCTCTGTGAACCCTTTACATTCCACAATCTACATTTGCAGGTTGTAGGGGGGTTAACAGCGATGATCAGTGTTTTCAGCGATCCCCACTGTTGCTTTAAGTACCACCCTGCCAGGACATAAACGTATATCCCGTGGCATTAATGGGTTAAAGGTCCTTTTACATGACATGAATTCTCAGGCTGATGTAAGGAGCACTGATTGACATGCATGTAGATCGGCACTTCTTTCATTTTCTTTGACATGGATCATGAATCAGCTTATGGGCACGAACGATCAGAACTACAATTATTCGTCCCCGTAGGCCGTATATACAGCTCACTGCCCACAGATGTGCAGCCCATCAGGCATCATTTAGGAATTCACTCAAACTGAATGGTCAGCTAACGAATGAGTGATCGCTCATTCATTGGCTGATTGTTGGTCGCTCATTCATTGGCTGATTGTTGGTCCCTTTACATTCCCAATTTCTGGGTGAACAAATGCTTACACCTGATAGCTGACACATGTAAGAGGACCTCAGGCTCTGAGCTCCCGATATCTAATCTCTCAGCTAATGTAGATTGGCCAGACATATTTTCTAGGGAAGTCTTGTGCGCATGTTTGTTCTCGCATCGGTGGAACTTCTGGTTCATTAACCTCCACCGTTTTAAATTTCTAACACTTGAGAATTTTCAGGAGTGTCAAAATAACGCACATCAGGTAACCACAACACCTAATCACTGGCTAAAGCGGAAATGTTACCATTGATGGTAGGTCATCGCTACAGCCAACTACTGCCTGTTGTGGTCATCTGATGCAAACAGAGGAATAAGGAGTACTGGGGAACCAAAAATGGATCAATAAGGAAAGTATATTGCAAAGTTTGTTGTTTTGCAATTTTTCTGCCTAAGTTGATACATTTTTCAATCCCAGGAAGCCTTTCTGAGCTGAAGTTACTGTATTTTTGTAACTGCAAGACGCAGTTTTCAGGTAAAATTGTGCCGAAAAGCATCTGCTCCTGATCATCCAGAGGCAGGAGGGTCTGATAGATCCAGAGACCCCTGACTGCTGCCTTAATGATCCGGCAGTGTGGCTGATTGATCGTTGGAAGAACTCTGCAGCCATACAAACGGCGTCTGCACTATCCTCCCTCTCCCTGCCTGATCCTCCAATGCAGAAGACCACTCGCATATCTCCCCTGAATTGCCTGCAGCGCTCACCTGACTACAGGGGACATCAAATCTCACCACAAATGTCGGAGCTGCAGTACTGGTGGTGGAGGAGTAAGCAGCTCTGCTTGTTATTTTTACTACAGGTTGCCCTAGTGAAGGGTATGATACCATGGGGTCTATTTGACCCCAGCCTTGTTCATTGCAGTCCTGCACTTTGAAACTAGTAAAAACACAAGGGTTAACTGGACAACCCCATCAACTAGATAGGATTATTTCAATACTGTCCCATTGATTATAAAGAATATGAAGGCAGCCTTGAACAATTTTCCAATATACTTTCTATTTACATTTATCATTATTTTCAAGCTCTCCACTTCAAGTCATTGAACAGGAACCCTTATCGTTTACCTTCAGAGGAAAAACGGCCCTTTCAGACAGAACGATTATCATTCGAACGAGCGAAAGTGAACGATAATCATTTAGTTTGAACACATCCAGTGACTGAACGATGAATAGTTACCGTTCGTCGCTCATGTTACGCAGGCATAAAAATCATCATTGACTCGTTCACTTATCGTTCGGTTTAAACGGCGCTCATTCAGTCCTTCTCATTCACATATACAGCGAGTGTGAACGACTAAACGATTTCTTGTTTGAAGGCGCCAACAACATGTCTACCTGTATAACTAGGCTGCACAAGCGTACTCCGATACTGATCCCTCGTACAAATGATAAACTGGCTCATCTACATGGACCCCAACGGCTGACCTGGCGATGTGAAGACCAAGCCGGTATGTAGCCAGTTACAATGCTGTTATCAAAGTTGTGTCTTCTAAAGAGCTAAACTTTGTTGCACCATCACATGACCAAGACAGATTTGTCTGAAGCCAACAGTGAAGATTCCTTCTAAATGATGGCAAGCAGAGGAACGGATTCAGAAAGTATATGAAAGATTCTAGAACTCGATATCATACAAAGAATAACCTTTATTTGCTGGAATCATAATTCCACATGATTGTAGTTTCAGAATGAGCTACCAGAATGTTCAATGCACCTCATTGAAAAAAGGATTATTGACCTTGAATACAGGTAAGGATTCCACAATAATGGTTAAGAATCAATCAAAAAATGTAGCATTAAGATAATAAATGACATCTGTTACCATTCTTAAGCTCCTTTTACATGGGACTATTGGCGCTTGAGTGCTTGCTAGTCGTTCCAGTGATAATTGCTCCTGTGGAACAATGATCGCTCATTGAATGGAGCGGGTCAGAGATCTCTTCCACCCGCCTCCATTTACAGTGAACATGTCATCGTTCATCGCTGATGAACGATAATGGTTCAGTGTGCCAACGATTGAATGATGAACGATAGGTGAACGAATTATCATTAATTTTATGCAGGCATAAAAATCATTGTTGGCTCGTCCGCTAATTGTTCTGTTTAAACACCAATCGTTCAGTCGTTCTCATTCACAGCGAACTGAACAACCCTGTAAAAAATAAACAATTTATCTTTTTAAACTGACCGAACAAGCAAAATGTATCATCGTTTGCTCATTCGAACGATTAATCGATATGTGTAAAGAGTAATTTGGTGAAATTTCAAAATACAAGTAAGAAGATAATGGTGATCAAGATCAGAGCAATTTTTTCAAGCATCACGGAGGCCTGACAATTCGCATGAATGATGACCACATGTAGGAAGCAACCATCGATGGTCAAAATTAGATTAACATGATTCAAGCAATCTTAATCAGGTTATCACCAAATAAGAATGATGTGTATACTGTAACAGCGGGTGACTAGTATACACTCCAGTGTATGTGGGCTGCACAACCGTTACGTAGGGTGCTTCTAAAAAGCTACATCAAATGAACAATGATGTCAATGTATACTATTGATACATAAAAACAAAACTTGGCGTTCCACACTCATACGGTACATTGGATACGCAATTTTTCTTCACAATGGCACTTCTTTAAATAGCCTCCTATCACAACGCAACCCATCATACCACTGACTCATGACAAGACTCTACCTCAAGGTAACCTTAAATATCAGGTAATGAAATTTATAGCGTCGGAGTACGACTCTAATGCGATACAACAGTCTACAATCATTTATTGGGTTTATATACATTTGCAACCAAAAGAAACATCATAATATCCAGCAAAGCTATAATCCTGGATGACAGATGAAAAGGGGTTAACTTCCTGTCACAAAAGGCTAAACACACTGCATTATGCATAAAGCTGTCAGCATAGTCACAAGATGGATTGCAAAACAGATCATCCGCCATTAACCCCTTCCTTCATGCAAGGGTTAACAGCTCCTGAAAATTACTTACTGCCTAAAAATTTCCTGAGACACTCAGGCCTTGCTGACTAACATCCCACAGCCCAGCCCTTCCAAAAAACATCCAGTGATTCCTCAACCTACATGACGCTTTAAATCAGAAACACACCAGATTCTAGATCCACCCCGTAAATCTCCAGCTCAGCAGATAATGAAAGACAATCGATGCAATACCTTTGACTTGGGTGTCATACTCCGCAATGATCTCTTTATCCTTTTTGAATTTTGCTGGCGATGTCATGTTGTCTGCTTCTGCTGCTACAATCCGGGATTTGAAGAACAGATCTTTGCGGATTCCAATCAATGAGGTTTGGGTAGAATCGGCTGGTCAGTCAGTCCATGGAGAGGTGACGGGACTGGAGGCTGGATCTGAAAGGGACAAGGGGAGCTCTGGGTCCTTCAGTCAACATGCAGCTAAATGTGTGATGCAGCAGCAGCCTTGGCCTTATTCCCTGCACCAAATCCCAAGCAGCAGCAGCAGCCCCGGCTCCTGCAGTCCTCTCCTGATTGCAGACATTAACAGTACAGAGTGTTAAGTCCTTCCCCAAATCAACTGCATGGTTCTCTTCACCTCCACCAATGATCTCACACAGACAGGAGTCAGGAGGGGGGACGGGGGCTTTTCTGGGCTGGAAATGCAACAGGGTAATAGATTAAAAAGAACAGTAAAAGTATATTTCGTAAGACAGCGACAAAAGCTTCAATCATGAATAGATATGGGAAACGCTGTTACATTGACACATAGGGGACAAGCAAAACTATCTGTGGCCATAGGGAAACACTATGGAATATTTGGCATTTTTATATTTACAAAGTGATAAATCTTTAGTAAACAATGCAACATTGTAGCCAAAGATTGTACACAAAGCACTGGAATAGGTTTCAGCTCCCTCTAGCCCTGACTGCACTACTACCATTACTGTATCATCATCTGCATTGTCTTCTATGTGCATTCCATTACTGATACGCTGAGCACACCAATGAATAAATGTATGGACGCTCACACGGCACATCCTCATATAGAAAATAGGAGCGCCGCACAATGAGGACACTTGATGCATGCCTGGACTCTCTGAGAACAATACATAGAAAAAGGATTCCTATTTTTGTCTGATCTGGCACATGTATGCAGGAAGGGACATCTGCAGAAACAGCTCTGTGACCCCTGGAACACTGCGCTGCGAAGGGCACCAACAGCCAAGGATAGCATGAAAAACAGCAGGAGAAGTCAAAAAGATCACAACTTTAAAAAGAGAAAGAAGAGCTGGCAGAAAGTAAGAGGAAAGGGGAGGAGAGGGTCAGCCAGGAAGGAAAAGCCTCCATCCTTCTACACATCACAGGGAGCAGATAATGGCACAGGAAATTGGATTTTAGGATTTGCAACAAAGCAGAGAGTTTGTTACGGCACAACCAATTACTTAACACGGCTAGAAGGACATAGATATACGGTGTGTAGCTGCTCACAGTGCAGAATCAACCCAAGTAACTGAAATATTGTGTCTGTAGACTCAAAGCAATCTACAACATACAAGTCAGTAGTAGTCAGTGACCGGAGAGCCACACTGGGAAACATCCCACCCATAAGTAGCAGTCATAGTAACACAGTACAGCAGGCTGAAAAAAGTCATATGGTCAGCTCAGCCTATTATCCCTCAATATGGATCCAGAAGGTGGCAAAAAGCCCCAATAAGGTAGACACCAAATTTCCTCATTTAAGGGGGAATAATTAACAAGCGCCCTCTTGTCACAGTCCTGGGTATAAATAGATGATGGGAGAGATCTCTGTATTGTCCCCTGATATACCTATACATACTGTGGTTCCCCAAAAATAAGACCTTCCCCGATAATAAGCCCTACCCTGATTTTCAAGGGGGTAGTGGGGGTGTCTCCCTGGCGCTGCTGCAAGCTGCTGTGTCCTCTGTGCTGACAGGGGATTGATTCACTTCTCGGTAATGGGGCATTAAATGCCCCGCCTCCAGCAAATGAGCACTGTGATTGGATCGTGTGCCAGCCAGAGTCAGCGCATGATCATTCACAGCCATTCAGTGAATGACATCACTGAATGGCTGTGATTGGTTTATCGAGCGCCAGCTCTGATTGGCTGGCACTCGATCCAATCACAGAGCTCGCTTGCTGGAGGTGGGGTATTCAAAGCCCTGTTACAAAGGAGAGACCATCCTGAGGAATAAAGACGCCGGCGGCTAGGTGAGTTTGAGACATCCCTCGAAAATAAGACACTGGGTCTCTTTCGGGCAACAATTTATATAAGACAGTGCCTTATTTTGGGGGAAACACAATAGTTATTAGAGCACCCCCTTGTCACTGTCACAGTCCTGAGTATAAATAGATGATGGGAGAGATCTCTGTATTGTCCCCTGATATATTTATACATAGTTACTAGAGCGCCCCCTTCTTACAGTCCTGTGTCTAAACAGATGATGGGAGAGATCTCTGTATTGACTGCTATAGTTAAGGGGTCTCATGGGGTGACCGCTGCTCCGTCTGTAAGGGGTCGACGTGCTACAGATCTGGGGTGACAGCTGCTCTGGCTGTAAAGCCCCCTGTCCACAGGCGAGGCGGAATAAAGCTAGCAATATTCTGCCGCCGAGGAGCAGGGGACAGAACTGACAGTTCTCTGCGGTAAGCCTATCTGACAGATGGACTCACCTCGGAGAATTGCGACAAATTGTAGCACGTTACGATCTGAGGCCCGCGAGCAGAGAATCGCTTTGATTCTCCACTCGTGGACAGGGGGCTGCACTTTCCATAGCAACGCTATGAAAAAGCGTGCACTGCGTTACTCGTGGACAGATTGTCGGCACGAGTAACCCAATGCAAGATCGTCCCTGGACAGGTGCCCTAAGGGGTTACCATGCTACAGATCTGGGGTGACCGCTGCTTCGGCTGTAAGGGGTTAACATGCTACAGATCTGGGGTGACCGCTGCTTCGCCTGTAAGGGGTTAACATGCTACAGATCTGGGGTGACCCCTGCTCCGCTTGTAAGGGGTTAACACACTACAGATCTGGGGTGACCCCTGCTCCTCCTGTAAGGGGTTAACACGCTACAGATCTGGGGTGACCCCTGCTCCTCCTGTAAGGGGTTAACACGCTACAGATCTGTAGTGAACCCCTGCTCCTCCTATAAGGGGTTAACATGCTACAGACCTGGGGGTCTCTTGGGGTGACCACTCCTCTGGCTATAAGGGGTTAACATGCTACAGCCCTGGTTTTTGGGGGGGCGACACCTGCTCTGACTATAAGGGGTTAACATGCTACACCCTTGGAGTCTATTTGGGGTGACCCCAGCTCTGGCTATAAGAGGTTAACATGCTACAGACCTGGGGGTCTCTTGGAGTGAGCGCTGCTCTGGCTATAAGGGGTTAACATGCTACAGCCATGGGGGTTTTGGGGGCAACCTCAGCTCTGACTATAAGGGGTTACCATGCTACAGTCCTGGGGTCTCTTGCGGTGACCGCTGCTCCAGCTGTAAGGAGTTAATATGCTACACCCCTGGAGTCTATTGGGGTGACCGCTGCTCTGGCTAGGAGTTAACATGCTACAGTCCTATGGTCTCTTGGGGTAACCCCTGCTCTGGCTATAAGGGGTTAACATGCTACAGTCCTGGGGTCTCTTGGGGTGACCCCTGCTCTGGCTATAAGGGGTTAACATGCTACAGTCCTGGGGTCTCTTGGGGTGACCCCTGCTCTGGCTATAAGGGGTTAACATGCCATAGCCCTGGGATCTCTTGGGGTGACCCCTGCTCCGGCTATAAGGGGTTAACATGCCATAGCCCTGGGATCTCTTGGGGTGACCCCTGCTCCGGCTATAAGGGGTTAACATGCCACAGTCCTGGGGTCTCTTGGGGGGACCCTGCTCTGGCTTTAAGGGGTTAACATGCTATAGCCCTGGGGTCTTTTGCTGCGGCTGCAGGGTGGGCTGTGATCTGTGTGACCCCAGTGCCGCCCCTCCAAGCTCTTTTGTTCTCCCATCAGTCCCCTTCTCAGAGCATCCTGGAGGATGGCGATGCGAAGCAACAGGACGTGCAGGGCGGCCATCCCCGCTCCCCCGTGAGCCCCCCACCCTGCAGCATTCCCACACATGAACCGCTGACACACCCCACTAAATCCCTGCACTCCCTTTGTTTGCGGTCCGGCAGGCGGGGTGACCCGCTGACCCCCCCGGTTACCTCCGGACTGCGGCTAATGCTGATTTCCTGTAGATCCAAGCGCTGGTCTCCTCATCCTCTCTCACATCCCGGGCAGTCCATGGAAAGAGCAGGCGAGGGATCTCCTCCTGCAACTACAATTCCCCGTGGAAGACACAAGCCCCGCCTACTTTAGTCCTCTGGACCAATAGCAATGCGCCAAGGGGCAGACAGACAGCTTGCTCAACAAATGGAATGTTTCTGGAAGGCGTTCTAAGCAAGCATGCGTTCTAACCAATCATTGAGCGTATCAAACTGAATGGGCGTGGTAAAGAGTCACTGTAAAAGGTGTGTCGCTTAAGTGATACAGGGGCGTGTACTATGGGGGTTTGACTGTCAACTATATAAACCAATGACTGGGCAAGAGACCCCAGGGCTGTAGCATGTTAACCCCTTATAGCCAGAGCAGCGGTCACCCAAAGAGACCCTAGGGTTGTAGCATGTTAACCCTTTACAAACAGAGCTCAGCAGTCACCCCAAGAGACTCCAGGACTGTAGCATGTTAACCCCTTATAGCCGGAGCAGGGGTCACACAGATCACAGCCCACCCTGCAGCTGGAGCAAGAGACCCTAGGGCTGTAGCATGTTAACCCCTTACAGCCGGACTAGCGGTCACCCCAAGAGACCAATCAGCGGCAGCGCCCAGCTGTCGCTGAATGCCAGTTGAGAGCTGCCTCTGATTTGTCACAGCACTCAGCCAATCAGAGACAGTGCTTTCACGAGGCGGGGATTTTTAAATCCCTGGCCAGAAGAGAAGATTAAAGGGGTTGTCCCGCGGCAGCAAGTGGGTCTATACACTTCTGTATGGCCATATTAATGCACTTTGTAATGTACATTGTGCATTAATTATGAGCCATACAGAAGTTATAAAAAGTTTTTTACTTACCTGCTCCGTTGCTAGCGTCCTCGTTCCCATGGAGCCGACTAATTTTCGCCCTCCGATGGCCAAATTAGCCGCGCTTGCGCAGTCCGGGTCTTCTGCTCTCTTCAATGGAGCCGCTCGTGCAGAATGCCGACTCCGTGTAGCTCCGCCCCGTCACGTGCCGATTCCAGCCAATCAGGAGGCTGGAATCGGCAATGGACCGCACAGAAGAGCTGCGGTCCACGGAGGGAGCAGACCCCGGCGGCCATCTTCAGCAGGTAAGTATGAAGACGCCGGACCGCCGGGATTCAGGTAAGCGCTGAGCGGTTTGTTTTTTTAACCCCTGCATCGGGGTTGTCTCGCGCCGAACGGGGGGGGGGGGGGTTAAAAAAAAAAAAAAACCCGTTTCGGCGCGGGACAACCCCTTTAAGAAGAGTGTCAGGGACCTGCTAGAAGACGCGCCAGAGATGACAGCGATTCCAAGGTGATGTATTAATATATATATATATATTTTTTTTTTTTTCTACGGTTCATGGATTATTTTCGCAGGGGGGGGTCTTACATTTCAAGCACCCCCCGAAAATCCTCGCCACGGGGAGTTCCCTAACACTGATGTCACAGCAGTGGCAGAGGATCGCGAGAATCTCCCATTGATTTCAATGGGGCTGGTGCTGTTGCCGCCGGCACCATTGGAAAAAATATGGCGACATCGCAAAAAGAATGGACATGCCGCGATTTTGTTTTAACGCTGCATCGCAAGTTATATATAAGCATGGCCGCACTTTGCTACATGGGACACAGTCGCTCAGCGCACCAGCCAGAGGGAGCACCAGGCTGGAGGCAATGGCCCCGTTTCCTCCTGGCCACATTATGGTTTTCCTCCATGTAGCATCTTATACAGCTATATGACTCCTCCTCCTTACCTCTGTCTCCTTGGAGGTTCTAAGGCTTAGCTATCAGTACCATGCTCACAATTGTTTAGATCTGCTACTGTACTTATGTACTTGGTTCTGGTATTGTATCTATGTACTGTGCTGCTCTGGTGTGGGTATACTGCAGAATACAGGCAGACTAACTAAGTGTAATATACAGTAATTCTCAGTAACATCCCTCACCTAGAAGTTGTTGGGATGGAAGTTCAGCGTCCAAGGAGCGGGCTCCAGCCTAGGAGACAGCGGGGTTTAGATGTAGACCTTGTCACAGTGGCTCTAGTGTCTCCCACCTAGAAGGCAACCAGGGGCACATCCAAGGGGCCAAGTGCAGGCTATTAAAATTAGGTTAACCTAGTGAGGGGTTACCTTAGTCCACTTTTGCCACGGGTGACACCACCATTCCGTCCTCCGCGGTGATCTCTTGAAGTGGGAATAAAGAGACCACATGCAAGGTTGAGGTTTTTAAAGGCAGAACCGAGAACAGTCAGTAAAGCCGGTTACTTAAACACAACTTGTAGTAAAGTTCAATACAGTTCACACTTGACATCCACTGACAGAATAGGTAGTGCAGGAGAACATGTGGTGTGACAGGGAGGAAACACTGGAGGGCAGAGTGACTTACACAGGCCAAGTTATCTGTGGATCTCTGGTCCCGGACACTTTCTCACGAACACTTCACCGACTCTTTACCGGTACATAATCACGGAGTAGTAGATCTGCACTCAACGCTGCACAGCGGAAATTCGCACTTCTTGCGGCCTTTGACTCTCCTACTTCTTCATCTATGGAAGATGGGGGTCCACAGCACACGTCTTCTATCCTCTTTGCCTCGTAAAGGTGTCTGTGTGCAGGCCTGCTTTTCTCAGGATGGACAGGTGAATTGGACCAGCCAAGACAAACTCAAACAGCCACTCTCCTCACTCCTGCACCTTGCAACATGACAAACAGATACTTTTGAAAACATAACCCAGACAGTAACCCATTCAGTGCTCCAGCTTTTCAATACACGTCATATTCACTCACATGGAACACATTGACAACACACATAAGCACAAGACTGCATAGATCATCCAGAAACTTCCATACACTAATTTCTGTACACTACAAAAGGCCTCTAGCTTGGATACAAAGTGATACAGGTGGGCATGGAGGCTCTAGTACCCTGATGTACTGCCTGTAGATTGGATACAAGATGTGATACGCAGGTGCCATGGAGGCTCTAGTATCCTGTTGTACCGCCTCTAGCTTGGATACAATGTGGGATACGTGCAGGCATGGAGGCTCTAGTGCCTTGTTATACCGCCTCCAGCTTAGATACAAGATAGGATACAGGCAGGCACAGAGGCTCTAGTACCCTGTTGTATTGTCTTTAGCTTGGATACAAGATGTGATACGGGCGGGCATGGAGACTCTAGTACCCTGTTGTACCGCCCATAGCTTGGATACAAGATAGGATATGGATGGGCATGGAGGCTCTAGTACCCTGTTGTACCGCCTATAGCTTGGATACAAGATGGGATATGGGGGGGCATGGTGGCTCTAGTACCCTGTGGTACCGCCTCTAGCTTGGATACAATATGGGATAAGTGCGGGCATGGAGGTTCTAGTGCCCTTTTATACCGCCTCCAGCTTCGATACAAGATAGGATACAGGCAGGCACAGAGGCTCTAGTACCCTGTTGTACTGTCTTTAGTTTGGATACAAGATGTGATACAGGCAGGCATGGAGACTCTAGTACCCTGTTGTACCGCCTATAGCTTGGATACAAGATGGGATATGGATGGGCATGGAGGCTCTAGTACCCTGTTGTACCGCCTTTAGCTTGGATAGAAGATGTGATACGGGCGGGCATGGAGGCTCTAGTACCCTGTTGTACCCCCTTTAGCTTCGATACAAGATGTGATACGGATGGGCATGGAGGCTCTAGTACCTTCTGGTTCCACTCGGTAACATCCAGTTTTGTCATTCATGAAAGTACTGCACAAAGAGGCGATGGTGGTGTCAGGCCGTACATGTAATGGTGCCGTGAGACCAAATGTTCTTCAGCCAGGCGCCTCGAAATGGTTCTGACGCACACAGGGGTGTAACAATGGCGCCACCTGTCTCTGAATGACAAATAATGAAACTGTTGGATCTGCTCGTGCTTGTCGGATGATGAGACAATCCTCTCTACTGGTGGTTTGTAGGGGGCGTCCTGAGCCCAGTCACTTCGTGTGCCCTCACACATCCACTGGTCCCAACACCACCTAACAGTTTGGTCAGAATGGCCGGTGGGGGACAATTCATCGATACGACCACCCAGCTTCTCACATCCCAATTATGCGCCCCTCTCAGACTCTGGTAACGGGGTGACATCTCTTCTCTGCGTCGTAGAGATGACTAGTGGTCAACAAGCTCTACACAAGCGGAAGAAGAGGTCACTGCACACAAGGAGCCTCTGAGAGCCTTTTAGGCTAGGGGCACATGGGACGGAATTTCAGTGGAATTCTCGCGGAATGGCCGCATCGAAAAGCCGTGAGACTTCTGCAAGAAAAGTGCAGCTGCAATACCTGTGGCCTTTAGCCGCGGATTTTAGAGCAGTTTTGCTGTTGGCATTCCACTGCGGCTTTCTCTTTCCATAGGGAGGAGAGAGGCCGCTGCTTAAACGAGAAAAGAATTGACATGCTGCGGAATTGTCTCATCCACCTTGCTGGCTAATCCCGAGATTAGGAGCTGCGGCACGGAAATTCCGCGGCAATTCCACCCCTTGTGAACCCAGCCTTATAGGCCAAGGGGGGAACCGCTTTTAGGGCCTCCATTGACAAGATCATTCATCTAATTACACCACAACTCTCATGATTTACATGATTTAGATCTGTCTGAGATTTAACTGCACGCAGGTTTTATAGCAAAATGACAACTTCTCCGGGGGGGGGGGGGGCCGCATTTTTTTTTTTTCTTTTACAAAAAGAAAAGTGTATACACACATTGTATAGCGACATATATTGTACATGTCCTATGGAAGCTTTCTTCTTATACAATTGCAGTGGTAACGAAGTCGGCTACCATGTGGTCATTCCATGTAAGCAGTCTGTCATCTTGTAGTAATGGGGGGAACCACTTTTAGGGTTTCAGGTGACAAGACCGTTCATCTAATCACACCACAACTCTCATCATTTACATATCTGCCTGAGATGGAACTGCAGGACGAGTTTAGCAGCAAAACAACAACTTCTTGTGGGGGTGAATTGTTTTTTTTCGTAAAATGGGGGCACAAAAATAAATTCTCAGTGTACCATGCAACCTAAGGTTGGCACTGTACATTAGAGAACCCCTTTAGCATTTGTGGAACCTATGTTGGACTCGATGGCTCAGATACCAAGCGGTAGATTTACTGTTAACTGCCTTACATGCTTTGCATCACATGTATGATGTGTTATAGACAATTTCAGACTATTTTTGTTTTTGGCACCACACCTGAAAAGAATATGGCTTTGTTGAAAGGGGGCGTGGCCTAAATGTGACAGTTTTGAGCGATCATCTTTGCATAGTCAATAGTAGCTAATAAAGAGCTATGCAGGCAAAGCATAAGCAAACAGCTGTATTGTTCTCCGCGATTACAGCTTGCATCCCGCTGTGAACTACCAGTGGGGCATGGGCTGTAAGAATCTTATCAGTGCTGCCTACTGTGATAACAGCCTGCACCGCTGATAAGAGTTCATCGCTCAATTCAAGAAAACTAGAATTGAGCGAGGAACAAATCGTGCACGAAAACTGCACGTTGTCCATGCATTTAGACCCAACGATTCTCACTCAAAAGACGGCTTTAAGCGAATTTTGAGCGAGAATCGTGGGGTCTAAATGGGCCTTAAGAACTCTGGAGCCAAGCCATCCAGTCCCACCTGAACCTTTCCTTTCTGTTAAAGTCACTAGAGTGCATGCTCTCATTCTATATGCTCAGCCTGATTACATGCTTGCCCTTCAACATTTCGCTGGCTCCCCAGTCCCTGCCGAACCTTACTTTCCTGGAGGGGGGTGATGACAACCCGACACTAGGTCACAGTTTTGAGTGCCACAGTTATTCATTGGCTGTAGTGGTCACGTGGCCCTTTTGTCAGGGACGTCATTGCTGATTCCCTGCACCTAGTAGTGAACCCATCCAGTAGGGATCGGAGAGCTGATTGGAAAGCGCAGAGTATGTAATCTGTTATGTTACTACTGCAGTCTGAGCGAAGTTTTATAGTATATTGTTTCACCTTTAAGGCTGTTTGTCCAGTTTGTCCTGTCTAATTAGACAGTATTAGTAAATGTGCGGCAGTTATTCTTAAAGAGCGCCATGGATGTGATTGGCGCTGTGCAGATGGTGGTGAGACGGGGATATCGATGGTACTTTTAAACACTGTAGGCTATCTATGCTTGTGCCACATTTATAACAAGGGGCAACACTCCAGGGGTATGGACATAGAAAAGATAAGGAACTCCAAAGACGGAGGGGACTTATAAGTCCACCCAAGATAAGGGCAGACCGTCACACCTGAAGTCTCAGGTAGCCTAGCAGATACTTGATTGGAATGGCCAAGGGTTCCCTCATCACAAGGACATCCAAAGGTGGAGAGCGTCAACAGAATCCCAAAGTAGATCTTGGTTTTGTGAGTATAGAAATTAAAATGTAATCATTTTCAATCTAATTTTTGTTTCTTCAGCTTAATACATCTGTCGCTCCTAGCCGGCACAGTTTACTATGACTGACATATGGCACACTGAGAGGTGCAGAAATCTGCAAGCAAACCAAATGGGTTGAGCCATATCGCCAGACCCCATGCTCATGCCTTATGAATATTATAGGGGGTTTCAGTTCCCCCATTAATATGTTGTGACAAGTCCCAGCGGTGAGTGCTCTAGTAATGTATGTGTGGCGGTGAGTGATTGCTGCTGTACAGCCGCTGCGATCAGGAAATGAAGCCGTTACTGTACATGTCGCGGGGACACCTGCTGTGCTATTGTCAGCCGTCACCTTCCTGTTTTGGACGGGGACGTTTCCTTTAGCATAGAGAGTGGCTGCTCGGTGGGACGACTTATTGGTACGTTACTGTTATAAAAATCACTTCAATTAATCTAAATGTTCAGATTTGCTTTATGTAAAGACTTGTTTTTAATGACCAGGCCTATTTTGTGCCTTAGGGCTCCTGCACACTTGCATTATTGTCGTACGTTTTTTTTTTCATGTGATTTTGCTGCGGTTTTTTTACGTGGAAGCCAATAGGACTTTCTAATGTTATAAATGCATTGCGATTTTCGTGCGATGCCTTTTTAATATTAGGAAGTCCTATTGACTTTCGCGTTAAAAAAAGCAGCAAAGTTATGTGAAAAAAACGCACGTGTGCAGGAGCCCTGAAGGACCAAGCGATTTTCATCATTGCATTGCAAGAGTCATAGCTTATTGACATGGCCAAATGAGGGCAAATTGGCATTATAACCTTTTTATAAAGGTTTTTGTGGAGAAAAATATGCACTTTGTTTTCTTTAAATTAAACTTTATTGAACTTTTTTTGACTTTTTTTTTCCTTTTAGTCCCTCAAGGGGACTTGAAGATGTGACTGTTTGATCGCTAGGACCGTACATGGCATTATTTATGTAGTGCATTCTAGTAAGGCTATGACAGCAGCCTATTAGACTCTGCCAGAGTTAAATGGCAGACATGGAGGCCTTTGTCAGGCTTCCAGCTGGTATAGGAACCCATTAGTACCTTGTAGAGATGAGCGAACGTACTCGGTAAGGCCAATTTCGCAATCGAGCACCGCGATTTTCGAGTACTTCACTACTCGGGTGAAAAGTACTCGGGGGTGCTGTGGGTGAGCGGGGGTTGCAGAGGGGAGTGGGGGGGGGGAGAGGGAGAGAGAGAGAGCTCCCACCTGTTCCGCGCTGCTACCCCCCGCTCCACCACGCCACGCCCCGCCCCCCGGCGACCCCCGAATCTTTTCACCCGAGTAGTAAAGTACTCGAAAATCGCAGTGCTCGATTGCGAAATCGGCCTTACCGAGTACGTTCGCTCATCTCTAGTACCTTGCAATCACACTGCGTGATGCTGATGGGTGAAAGGTCCCTCTCTCATCTGCTTGCACACTGCAGTTGCTGTTCATTGTGACATGGAAGGAGTTAAACTTCCAGGATCTGAGGTTTCTGTGTTGCTAGCTGTTAGAGCAGGAGCCTGGCTGTCTATAGTTAGCCAAACCATGCCTTTAAAAAGATGTTTGTGCAGGTTCAAAGTGGGTTAGGGAGGTCAGTAAACAGGTTTATTGGCTGTCACGAAGATGTTAAGCAGGACCAGCTAACCATCTAATGTCCTATCTATGGGAATTTCTCACCTCTCAGTTAACTAAGGCCGGCTGCACACGAATGGGTTGAATTCCGGTTGCAGGATCCCGCAGTGTAACCGGCACCAGTGTCTGGCGGTGTCCGCGCACACCTGCTTCTTTTTTTTCCTGTACTGCGGATGTACAATTTTTATTAAATTTTTAAATCCTTGCTTTTCCTGCGCCATCGCTAGGCAATGACGCGGGTCCCAACGATCTTTCTGCAATGTCAGTTTTCTTTTCTTCCTCCGTGAGCGGAAAATCATAATTTCTTTCCACTCGTGTGCAGGAAAAAGCGCTTTTCCATAACATGCTATGGTCAGTATTTGCTGTGGAATCTGTAAGCGGACGTCTGCTCCAGATTCCGCAATGCAAATCCGGCCGTGTGCAGCCGCCCTTAGATGTCCGCAGAAAGGTTGGGGGAGGGGTGCGACATGTTGGACTTCCATATTTAAGAACCTTTTTTTCTCAAAGAAGGTAATGAAACTCACCAGCGCGACCTATTGGACGGGAACTTCACTATAACTCGCTGTTTGAGCTCACTGGAATGAAGCAACTACGAAGTGATTTCTCGCTTCGTATAAGCAGGCAGTCTTTCATCTTTAAGTGACTTTTCACAGTGAATGGAAGTGGGCAGCTAGAAGCAATCTCCAGCACCCTCTGCCGCCATTCACTGAACGATTATCGCACCCGTTAGGGGTTAAGTGCCCGACAAACCTCCCCTCTGAGGCCTCATGTCCACTAGAAAAATACAATCTGCGCGGATT
Source organism: Eleutherodactylus coqui (assembly GCF_035609145.1). Lineage (NCBI taxonomy): Eukaryota > Metazoa > Chordata > Amphibia > Anura > Eleutherodactylidae > Eleutherodactylus > Eleutherodactylus coqui. The sequence goes on along the minus strand of NC_089840.1, from coordinate 138,302,073 downwards.
TGCTTTAAATTGTATTTTTTTTTGCATGCGGATATCTCCACCTATAGATAGCAATGTGGCAGATCCATGCGAAATCCGCACTAAAATGGAGCATGCTGCGTTTTTTTCCCATGCGTGAAAAACGCAAAACAATTAAAATGCCATCCGCGGGTGCAAAATTCAATTTAATTGACTGCGGATGGTCAATGATTCCCTATGGGCAAAATTGAATGTGGATTTCACCCGCGGAATCCGCAATTCAATTTTGCTAGTGGACATGAGGCCTAAAAGTAGCCTAAGACTATATGCCAAACAGAATCCTGTCCAGAAGGAAAAGACTCCAATTTTCCATAGCTGCACCCCTCATCTGATTGCTTGTCACTGTCTGGAGTCTCCATGTCACGGTCTCCATGTACACTGCAGTCATTTCCATGCAATGCAGCCTCCTGTCTGATACTTTTCAAGCACCATCTCTGCCTGCTGGGAGAACAGTGTAATAATCATTATCTTTTATATTCTCTTAAATAAGCTAAAGACCATAATTAGGGCCATTTCACAGAAGTGTGCTTGCTTTCGGTCTAGCTGTTCAGTTGTAGGAGTCGCAAAAGGGAAAGAAAACGTTGGTTTTCCTGCCTATAGAAATGCATTGAGACTGAAAGCATTCAGTTTTAATCTGTTTCTCAATTTTCCATCTCTATTCTGGGTTTTTTACTGGTCAAAAGTGCAGACTGCTGCGCTTTGTGTTTCCAGTAAAAAGAAAACCTGACCCAATAAAGGTGTGTGTGTGTGTGTGTGTATATGTATATATATGTGTATATGTATGTATATATATATATATGTGTGTGTGTATGTATATATGTGTGTGTGTGTGTGTGTGTGTGTATATAATATATATATAATTTTACAAGGTCTTATATTAAAGGGGTTGTCCCGCGCCGAAACGGGTTTTTTTTTTTCAAACCCCCCCCCCCGTTCGGCGCGACACAACCCCGATGCAGGGACTGAAAAAAAGAACAGCACAGCGCTTACCTGAATCCCGGCGCTCCGGTGACTTCTATACTTACCGGTGAAGATGGCCGCCGGGATCCTCTACCTCCGTGGACCGCAGCTCTTCTGTGCGGTCCATTGCCGATTCCAGCCTCCTGATTGGCTGGAATCGGCACGTGACGGGGCGGAGCTACGAGGAGCTACACGGAGCCCCATAGAGAACAGCAGAAGACCCGGACTGCGCAAGCGCGGCTAATTTGGCCATCGGAGGGCGAAAATTAGTCGGCTCCATGGGAACGAGGACGCTAGCAACGGAGCAGGTAAGTAAAAAACTTTTTATAACTTCTGTATGGCTCATAATTAATGCACAATGTACATTACAAAGTGCATTATTATGGCCATACAGAAGTGTATAGACCCACTTGCTGCCGCGGGACAACCCCTTTAATTTTTGCTCCAAAAGATTTTACTTTTTTACATGTATACGTGTCTGGAAACTATTTACATTTACTATTTTATTAACTATAACTAGGGCTTATGTTTCAAGCAATCCTCAAAAATCATGCTAGGGCTTATTTTCAGAGTAGGCCTTTTTCAGGGAAACTGGGTAGTAATCAATGGGAGACTACAAAACAGATGAAAACAGATTACTGTGTTGCTGTTTTTTTTTTCTCCTCAGTTTTGTTTTTTAAAACGGGATCTGACATTGTGGATGAACTGACATCTCCTTCATTATAACTGTGTGACAGGAGCCTCTAATCAACAGTAACAGATAGACATTTGTAGTACAGTCCATGCAGTTTTATCATAAGGAATTCTACTGACTGAAATACTCCAGGAGAGAAGAGAAAGACAAATAATTCCCAGGTGATCACAATAAAATACACTTTGTTAAAAAACAAAACAAAAAAAACAATAACCCCTTCCCTAGAACAAGCTGTCATTTTCCTATAAAGGTCGTCTTGCAGTTCCATCTCAGGCAGATATACAAATGATAAGAGTTGTGATATGATTAGATGAACGGTCTTATCACCTGAGACCCTAAAAGTGCCCCCCCCCCCCCCTTGGCCTATAAAAGCCTCTGGGAGGCTCCTTTGTGTAGTGACCTCTTCTTCCACTGGTGTAGAGCTTGTTGACCACTAGACGCCTCTACGACGCAGAGAAGAGATTTCACCCCGTTACCAGAGTCTGAGAGGGGCGCATTATTGGGATGCGAGAAGCTGGATGGTCGTATCGATGAATTGTCCCCCACCGGCCGTTCTGACCAGACTGTTAGGAGGTGTTGGGACCAGTGGATGTGTGAGGTCACACAAGGTGACCGGGCTCAGGATGCCAGCGACAGACCACAAGTAGAGAGAATTGTGTGATGGTCCGACAAGCACAAGCCGCTCCAACTGTTTTATTGTCCACTATCCAGTGAGAGGTGGCGCCATCGTTACACCCCTGTGCCTGTGGAAACCATTTCCAAGTGCTTGGCTGAATGACATTTAGTCTCTTGTCACTTAGTGTGTGTTCTGCCTTTCACACCCACGCACCATTTGCAGTGATGTAGTGAACAACGAAACTGGCCGCTATGGCGTGGAACCCGGCTGTCTTCAGTGATGAATCCAGGTTTAGTTTGGGCACTGACAACAGCCGTGTTCCTGTCTGGAGACCTCGGGGTGAGCACTTCAATCCTGCCTTTGCTGTGGAGCGGCACACTGCCCCCTGCTGGTGTGATGGTCTGGGGGGACAATGACAGCTCAGGAATATGTTCAGGACATTCTGCAGCCACGTGTTCCTCTCATGTCGGCTTGTAAGAGGCTTCCAGCAGGATAATGCTCGGCCGCACACACAAGGTGGTCACAAGAATGTCTCCACAAAATTGTCACACTTCCGTGGCTGCCCGGTCACCAGATTTATCACCAATAGAACATGTATGGGACCATCTGGGATGCCATCTTTGACAGCCTCTGAATGCACGATCTAGAGGCTCAATTACAGCAAATGTGGAGCAGTATGCTGCATGATACCATTATGAACCAGTATGCCTCCATGTCCACCCGTATTACATCTTGTATCCGAGCTACAGGTGGTACAAGAGAGTATTAGAGCCTCAATACCTGCCCATATCACATCTTGTATCCAAGCTAGAGGCAGTACAACAGGGTCCTAGAGCCTCCATGTCACATCTTGTATCTATGCCAGAGACAGCCAACAGGGTACTAGAGCCTCCATACCTGTTCGTGTCACATCTTGTATCCAAGCTAGAGGTGGTACAACAGGGTACTAGAGCCTCCCTGCCCACGCATATCACATCTTGTATCAAAGTTAGAGGCAGAACAACAGGGTACTAGAGGCTCCATGCCCATCTGTATCACATCTTGTATCCAAGCCAGAGGTGGCCAACAGGGTACTAGAGCCTACATACCCTGCAGCGTCCAAGGAGCGGGCAACGGGCCAAGGGCAGGTTAATAAATGGGAAACCCAATACTGGATTACCTTAGTCTCTTATGTCACGGGTAACGCCACTGTTTCTTTGCCGCGGGGGAATTCTTAGATGTCGGAGTAAATCCACACACACACGGGGTTCTTTTAAGACACAGCCTCCGGAAGTTGACAGGCGACTGGTCGCTTTACTTGAGGTAACTTATTTACAACTTTGAAATGCACGCCAGTAGGAAAACAGTGTAAAATATCAAAGTGGTGTGACAGGGAGGATACACTGGTATACAGGAGAAACCAGCCTCATTATTTTTAGGTCCTGATCCTGGCAACACGCTCTCTTCTCTCCAACACTCACGTTTGATAAAACCGAGTGCGTAGCATGACAGTTCCTTACTGTCTCTCTCACTCTCTTAGTACGGTAAGAGTCCTTCCATATCTCCTGGGTACGGCAGTCGCAGAGTAGGCTGTAGACTCCTCTTTGCGTCTTCCATTCTGGGCCGCACACGCTGAAGGTGCCTGTGTGGTTCTCTTGCAGCTCTAGACCAGACAGCCCTCTCTCTTGCAAGAACCGAACAGCCCCTTCCATGCACCTAACATTCACATATATCTCACAAGGTCACATGACAAAACAAGCCGATACATTTTCCAGCCAGTCAGCTCACATACCAGGCAGTTAATCCTTTCAGTGCTGCAGCTATGCAATACACATCATTCATGCAACACAGAGGACACTGACATTACATAGACAAATGCATGCATACAGTTATGGAGGGGCCTGGTTGTACCGGGCAACTACAACCTGTTCGTGTCGCATCTTGTATCCAAGCTAGAGGTGGTACAATAGGGTACTAGAGTCTCCATGCCCATGCCTATCACATCTTGTATTCAAGCTATAGGTGGTACAATAGGGTCCTAGAGCCTCCATGTCGCATCTTGTATGCAAGCTAGAGGTGGTACAACAGGGTACTAGAGCCTCCATGCCTGCCTGTATCACATCTTGTATCCAAGCTAGAGGTGGTACAACAGGGTACTAGAGCCTCCATGCCCGTCCGTATCACATCTGGTATCCAAGCTAGAAGCGGTACAACAGGGTACTAGAACCTCCCTACAAGGGGTCAGTTCCCCGCAATAAATTTGCTCTGATATTGTAATTACTTACTTATACCAATGTTACAATCACACACAAACTTCTAGGGGAAGGATTGGTTTTTATTTTATTTTTTAAATTTATTTATTTTTACAATGAGTGTAATTTGACCCAACTGAAAAGAGCTCTAGGAAGTTTCAGATTAGCCGATTTACACTTGTAAGTGGAGCAGAACTCAAAGACCTCAAAGCAACAAAGCTACAAATGAGGTGGTCTGGTGGTGGCAAACAAATTCCATAACTCCCATAGAGAACAATGAGAGTTGGGCCATTAGCATAACTCGCTGCACTTGTTTGCCATAAAAGTCCCTGATGGGAATACCCGTTCAGTGATCAGGCTGTGCCCTGTTATTTCTGAAGCTGGCATCTCACAACTACTAAAGGGATTTTCTGGGACTAAATTATTAATGTAACAATTACCGATCGGTGAAGGTCTGCCACTCTCAGCCCCAACCAATCACCTCTCTGAACAGTCTGCGGCGCGAGCAGCACAGCATCTTCTCAGGCATGTGACGTCACATTCATTGGTCACATGGCCGAAGAGCAGCTCCGTCTCATTCAAGCTAGTGGGATTGAGTTGCTCTCCTGGCAGAGCTACTATACATGGTATGGCTCTGTGCCTGGTATTGACTGAAGTGGCCGCAGTACTCATCCAAGTGTTAAGGCTCATTTAGACACAAAGATTATCACTCAAAAGATGGCTTTTAAACTATCATTTTTGCATAAACTACTACTTGGTACTAATGCCTATTAGTACCAATCAGTAGCGTGTGAGCCACTGGGAGCTGTATTCAGGGAACAGACCACCTGCTATTCTCTGAATAAATTCCCTTTGTTCTGCCATGGGGCTGACGGATGAGACAATGTAATCAGCTGTTATCAGCTCTCCCTGGGCAGAGCACAGCCTGCGGTCCTTCTTATCAGCTGTTCTGCTGAATGATGGATTTCATGCCGAACTGAGATCCATCGTTCGGCAGAAAACGGAAAGATGGGCACATTTACACAAACAACGCTTATCACTTAAAAGGTGGATTTTGAGCGATAATCGTTGTCTCTAAATGGGCCTTTAATATCACTTTAATGATTTAAATAGCGAGCTCCCAAATGGCAGATCCTCAATGACCCGATATTGATGACTTATCCTTAGAATAGGTAAGTCCTCGGTATTTTAATCTCATAGAACTCCTTTAAGCCTTGTTCAAATGGAGGATTTTGCTGTGTCACTTCTTGATGCAGAAACGCATGGAAAATAGATTTCCCGTGTCAAAATTACGCTTACTGATCCGCATGAAAAACTGCAGATAGTGGCGTGGATTTTAGAGGTGAAATTCATGCCGAAATTTTCCGTGGTGAATTTTCCTGTGTGAACATATCCTAAGGCTGGGTGCATACTGCCCATGTATGCCAGCTCGAGCACAACTCACAGCGCACAGCTCTTCAGTTCACGCGGAGGAGCACATTGGCATGCATTGGTCTGTCCTGTTTCTCATGTGAGACGCAGAGAGAAATAGAACATGCATAAATGTTTCACACGGACATCCATGTGCATTAATGTGCCCGACCTATAGGTGTATACTGGAACCATGGGCGGTCCGTGCATTAGCAGACCGCGGACGGCCGAAGATGCTCCAGTGTGCAGCGGGTGTAACTAATATCAGCAGAAGCTTCCTACCGATCAGTAGTGACAGCCCCACTCGGTAGTCAGTGACAGCCCCACTCGGTAGAGTGACAGCCCTTGGCTAGGAGCTGAATAGAACAAGAGGAGTAGACCCCTCCATGGCTGCCTGGGAAGTACCCTGTTTCCCTGAAAATAAGACATACTCTGAAAATAAGACATAGCATGATTTTCCAGAATTTTTGAGGATGCAAAATGATTTTTCAGGCTTTTTGAGGATGCTTGAAATATAAGCCCTACTCCAAAATTAAGCCCTGCTAACAGTTAATTAAAAAAGTCAATTTAAATCATGTCCAGGCAGCTATACATGTAAAAAAGTTAAACCTTTTTGATCAAAAATTAATATAAAACACTGTCTTATTTTCGGGGAAACACGGTAGTAGCCCCTTCCATCTGAGCACAGCGATCCAGCCACATGTACAAAAAGTGTGTGTATGGGTGTAAATTGTATATATACTGTGATGTACAAAGTGTGTGTAATAAATGTGTGTGTTATATGTGTATATTATTTCCCTGAAAATAAGACCTACCCTGAAAATAAGGTGTGTGTGTATATAAATTATAACCATGATTCCACGAAAATAAGACAGTGGTTTATATTAATTTTTGCTCCAAAGTATTTTTCTTTTTTACGTGTATAGCTGCCTGGACACTATTTAAATTGACTTATTTTTATTAACTGTAACTAGGGCTTGTTTGTGGAGTAGAGTTTATATTTTAAACGTCCTCAAAAATCATGCTAGGGATTTTTTTCGGTATCAGTCCTATTTTCAGGGAAACAGGGTGTGTGTGTGTGTAGTTAATTAATATATATATGCCATTTCCAAAAAGTTGGGACACTGTAAAATGTAAAGAAAGAATACAATAATTTGGAAATCTCATCTAACCATTTTTGATTGACAATAGAACAATAACAGAAGGGGAAAAAGAGACATTTACTCATTTAAAAAAAAAAATGAACTCCTCAATGTAAAATTGCAAAGACTGAATATCCCACCTTCTACAGTACATAACATAATCAAAAGATCCAGAGAATCTGGAGAAATTCATGTGCACAAGGGACAAGGGCGAGGGTCAGTATTGGATGCTTGAGATCTACAGACCCTGCATTAAAAACAGACATGATTTTGTAATGCGAATCACTGCATGGGCTCGGGAATATTTCCAGAAATTATTGTCTGTGAACACAGTTCGCCGTACAATCCATAAATGCTGGTTAAAGCTGTATCATGGAAAGAAGAAGCCATATATGAACACAATCCAGAATTGCCAGCATCTTCTCTGGGCCAAAGCGCATTTCAAATAGGATGAAGCAAAATGAAAAATTGTTCTGTGGTCAAATGAAACAGAATATGGAATTCTTTTTGGAAACCATGGACTCAGTTTTCTGCAGACTCAAGAAGAGAGAATCCACCCAGCTTGTTATCAATGCACTGTTCAAAATTCTGCAACTTTGATGGTATGGGGTTGTATTAGTGCCTATGGCATGGGTAGCTTACACATCATAAATGGCACTATCAATGATTATCATTATATTGAGGTTTTAGGACAACATATACTTCATCCAGACAATGTCTCTTTCAGGGAAAGCCTTCATTATTTCAGTAATACAATGCTAAACCACATCCTACACCCATCACAACAGCATGGCTTCACAGAAGAAGAGATGTGTTGCTGCCATCCATTTCTAAAATTAGTTTATTTTTTTTTTAAATGTGATTTATAAAAATATATTTTTTTTTATATATGTCATGCTGTATGTATATTTGTGTGTATACTTTGTTCATATGCCTGTAAGCTGTACAGTATATAATGTTAAAATGTTGTCTATCCCTGTATCAAATTTCTCAGTGACAGAGTATGTAAAAAACAACTCTTCTAGTGTCATCCTGAAGTACATTTGTAGTATTATTAGTGGCATGTGTCACTCAAAAGTGATGTAGAGGAATTAGTTTGAATTTTTATACTCTGTGCCATTGAGACAGTTTATATACAGTAACGGTAGCGCTGTCCGCCCTGTCTGCTTGTTATTTCACTGCGTGACTCAATAATGAAAATAGAATAGTTTTCTGGTACATATAAATTATTTATTAAAACAATGACTTATGCCACAAAAAATAAGCACATATGCGGCTGCATCGCCAAAATTAAAATGTGGTGACATAATAACTATTTTTATGAAATGTGTTATTAGGAACAGTTTACATTTGTGTTTTAGGCCTTTCCGTCTCTGTACAGTTTTTGAGTCAAGAAACTGAATTAAAACTTTTTTTTTCCCCATTGATTTTAACAAGGTTTAAAAAACCCCAAAAGGCTTCAATTTAGGGCTGAGCGAGCGTACTCGATAAGGCAAACTACTCGAGCGAGTAGTGCCTTATGCGAGTACCTGCCCGCTCATCTCAAAAGATTTGGGTGCCGGCGGGGGAGAGCGGGGAGGAACGGGGGGGGGGGGAGATGTCTCTCTCACTCCCCCCCCCCCCCGCTCCCCCCTGCTCACTCCCGCAACTCACCGCTCTCCCCGGCCGGCACCCGAATCTTTTGAGACGAGCGGGCAGGTACTCGCAAAAGGTACGCTCGCTCATCTCTACTTCCATTCCATCTGGTTTTTCCATTGATTTCAATAACCTTTCAGAAAAGCTCAATGCTTTCAGTTTACTTCCATTCCATTCATTTCTAAGGGACCTTTCACACATCTGGAATATTTCTACCAGCTGCACCGAAAGACGCAGAAAAATCTGCATGTATACATTGTGGGCTATGGAATAGGAGATTAAGCTGCGCCTTCAGGGAACGTGTGATAGGTCCCAAATAGAGATGAGCGAGCATACTCGCTAAGGCAAATTACTCGGGCGAGTATTGCCATTTTCAAGTACATGGCCGCTCGCCTCAAAAGATTCGAGGGCTGGCGGGGGTGAGCGGTGAGTTGCGGGAGTGAGCATGGGAGAGCGGGGAGGGGGGGGGGGGGGGAGAGAGATCTCCTCCCCGCTCTCCCCTGCGGCGGCCCCCAAATCTTTTGAGACGAGCGGGCATGTACTGGCAATACGCTCACTCATCTCTAGTCCCAAACTGAAAAAAATGTAGTTCTTTAAAAGCCATTGAAATCAATGTAGAGTTTTCATTCAGTTTCTTTGCCCACAAAAGATTCCTACGCACTGTTGGTTTTTTTTGTGCACCCTGTTTTTTGTGGATTCTGGCAACACTGGCATCATTGGGGTCTTCTTGCACTATTTTTGCACCGATGGAAAAACTCAATGAACACAGACGTAAATAATGCACATATGAGCGACATTTACACTCCGCCAGTATAGCCATTAGCCGCCTTTTATGAGAATAGACTAACTCCAGCTGGAGAATTTACTGTTTGTAGCCCGTCCATTATGTCAGGTGATACATTCAGCAATGTATATGCTAATACGGCATTCTTGCACTTGCAGCATCATGTCCTTTATGGCGTCCGTATTTAAGGAGAAGCAGGTCTCGGTGTTGCGCTGCAGGTTCTGCGAGCAAGTGCTGAGCGCACGTGGAATGAAGGCGGAGCTGCTGGCAGGAACGGACCAGGAGATGTTCTCCACAGATATCCCTCCCACTGAGTAAGCCAATGCAACAATGTTTTCATGCATTCCATAGAAAAACTACTCCTATAATAACTGGTTCCTACTAGTTCTCAGTAGAGGTGAACGCAGCATAAATCTCCAATAATTATATGTCTGCCACATAAACAAAGCATCTACAATGTGTGCCTGCTGCTTCCTTGGTATGCAAGTAATGTCTTCTATAAACAGCTGTGATGCTTGTCCACAACCGCAGCCTGACTTGTAGACTTCGGACACATGACGATATACGGTCACCTGCAAGTACCATCGCAGCACTTCGGTAACATAACTGCAATGTTTCCCATACAGGAACCAAGGCCGCAGGTGACTTAATGGCCATTACAAAAAATCTGACTGGGCCAGACCTTTTATTTTTGCAACAGTTGCAAGGATGCCCATGACCTTGTTTCCCAGAGAAAGACAATGAAGTGTTGCAGGAATTCTGCAACGTCCCTGCTTCCAGTTACTGCGTTCTCCACTAGGAATGCACAATGCTAATCCAACTACTCATCAGAAAAGGTATTTTATTTATAATTAGGCACATTCACGAATACTAGTGGCGACTTCTGCTTGACTTAAAGCAATTGATATGATTTTTATACAGATAAGCCCCAATATCCACAGGCGGATTTGAATTGCGCAATTGACCAGCCATGCAGATGATTCACAGTTCAAGCCGCCCATAGGGAAGCATGGGCATCCGCACTAGAATTAAAGCATGCAGATCTATTTTGCGGACCTTCTGGTCCAGAAAAAAAATCACAGCATGCTCCAATTCAGTGCAGTTCCCGCACGGACGGCTTCCATTGAAATCAATGGAAACCATCCGATTTGCGGCCCATTCGCAGCTGCCACTGCGGACGGGCCCCGAATCCCGTGGAAAAACAGGAGATTAAAAAAAAACAAACTACTGCGCATGTCCGATGGCAAGCTGCGAGGACCATGGACAGTATAGCGAACCCGGAAGTAGCAAGGTCCGCGCGGATACCACAGCCTGCAAGACAGATACACAGGGCTCAACGGCTGCGGGCACAGGCGGATTCTGTGTTGGATTCCCAGCATGGACTCTGACCCGCCCGTGGACTTGAGGCCTAACGCTGCTTTCACATCTGCTGCCGGAGTTCCGGTTTCCTGTTCCGTTCAGGGAGCAGGCAAATGGGATCCCCAGGCCAACCAGGTCCGTCCTTTGACCAAACTGCACCAAACAGACCCCATTGACTATAATTGGTCTGTTCAGTTTCCCCTCAGCAGCCCAGCACTTTACCGAGAGACGAACTGCTGCATGCAGCGCTATTTCTTCTTGTATTTTGCGCCAGACCCTCCGAACAGGGGTTCCAGCGCAGATGTGACTCCGGCCTAAGAGATTCTTTTGGATAGCCATGGAGAGATTTGAAGGGAACAACAAGAAGGCAGAAGGGTTAACTATGTACAGGTCTACTGAAATCCTACACAGTAAATAAACTTGATCCTGTCAAAGCTGATACTGGCATGGATATCGCACAATTGAAAGTAGCAGTGCAAAACCAAAAAACATGGAGGGAGCTCTCCTTTTGGCCTCAGTCACACAGGCGTTTGTACACCCGTCTGTCAGTTGCATTTGCCGGCCGCATCTAAATAGAACCAATGGTTGAGAACGGGCACATGTGCGAATTTTACATGCGCACAAACGCATGTGGTGAAAATTATAGAACACCGGTTCGCAAAACGCATGTAACACTGCCTCTGATTGGTCAAAGTGTTCAGCCAATCAGAGGCAGCCCTTTCAGCAGGGGGATTTTAAATCCCTGCCTGCTGAATACTACTCAGAGCAGTGCAGGAGAAGAGCTGGCTGGACGCGGCTGGGCCCCGGCAGCTGCAGAGAGGCGAGTATACACTACCGTTCAAAAGTTTGGGGTCACATTGAAATGTCCTTATTTTTGAAGGAAAAGCACTGTACTTTTCAATGAAGATAACTTTAAACTAGTCCTAACTTTAAACAAATGCACTCTATACATTGCTAATGTGGTAAATGACTATTCTAGCTGCAAATGTCTGGTTTTTTGTGCAATATCTACAAAGGTGTATAGAGGCCCATTTCCAGCAGCTATCACTCCAGTGTTCTAATGGTACAATGTGTTTGCTCATTGGCTCAGAAGGCTAATTGATGATTAGAAAACCCTTGTGCAATCATGTTCACACATCTGAAAACAGTCTAGCTCGTTACAGAAGCTACAAAACTGACCTTCCTGTGAGCAGATTGAGTTTCTGGAGCATCACATTTGTGGGGTCAATTAAACGCTCAAAATGGCCAGAAAAAGAGAACTTTCATCTGAAACTCGACAGTCTATTCTTGTTCTTAGAAATGAATGCTATTCCATGCGAGAAATTGCTAAGAAATTGAAGATTTCCTACAACGGTGTGTACTACTCCCTTCAGAGGACAGCACAAACAGGCTCTAACCAGAGTAGAAAAAGAAGTGGGAGGCCGCGTTGCACAACTAAGCAAGAAGATAAGCACATTAGAGTCTCTAGTTTGAGAAACAGACGCCTCACAGGTACCCAACTGGCATCTTCATTAAATAGTACCCGCAAAACACCAGTGTCAACATCTACAGTGAAGAGGCGGCTGTGGGATTTTGGGCTTCAGGGCAGAGTGGCAAAGAAAAAGCCATATCTGAGACTGGCCAATAAAAGAAAAAGATTAAGATGGGCAAAAGAACACAGACATTGGACAGAGGAAGACTGGAAAAAAGTGTTGTGGACGGATGAATCCAAGTTTGAGGTGTTTGGATCACAAAGAAGAACGTTTGTGAGACGCAGAACAAATGAAAAGATGCTGGAAGAATGCCTGACGCCATCTGTTAAGCATGGTGGAGGTAATGTGATGGTCTGGGGTTGCTTTGGTGCTGGTAAGGTGGGAGATTTGTACAGGGTAAAAGGGATTCTGAATAAGGAAGGCTATCACTCCATTTTGCAACGCCATGCCATACCCAGTGGACAGCGCTTGATTGGAACCAATTTCATCCTACAACAGGACAATGACCCTAAACACACCTCCAAATTGTGCAAGAACTATTTACAGCAGAAGCAGGCAGCTGGTATTCTATCGGTAATGGAGTGGCCAGCGCAGTCACCAGATCTGAACCCCATTGAGCTGTTGTGGGAGCAGCTTGACCGTATGGTACGCCAGAAGTGCCCATCCAACCAATCCAACTTGTGGGAGATGCTTCTAGAAGCGTGGGGTGCAATTTCTCAAGCTTACCTCAACAAATTAACAGCTAGAATGTCAAAGGTGTGCAATGCTGTAATTGCTGCAAAAGGAGGATTCTTTGATGAAAGCAAAGTTTGATGTAAAAACAATGTTATTTCAAATACAAATCATTATTTTTAACCTTGTCAATGTCTTGACTCTATTTTCTATTCATTTCACAACGCATGGTGGTGAATAAGTGTGACTTTTCATGGAAAACACAAAATTGTTTGGGTGACCCCAAACTTTTGAACGGTAGTGTACATTTTTTTTTTTTTACACATTTTTGGATTGATTTTCAGGGAAGGGCTTATATTTTAAGCCCTTCACCGAAAATCACTGCAGCGCCTGCCAGCAGCCTATTGCTTTCAATGGAGCTGGCTGTATTGCCGGCTCCATTGAATTAAATGTGAGAACATCGCTCTCTTCTGCGACAGCTGTGATAGCTGTGGCAGAGGATTTCTTCATCTCCGCAGGGAGTCCCATTTTCACTAGACACTGTGACAATGGGACTCCCCGCGGAGATGAAGAAATCCGCTGGCACAGCTGTCACAGCTGTAGCAGAGGATCGCGATGTTCTCTGTATGTCAGTGGTGCCACTGCAGCTACCACCGACCCCATTGACCACAGGTGACCGCAGCTATCACAGCCGCAGCAGGCTCTTTTTCGAGCGAGTAAATGCTGCTAGCAGCGTTTTTTCCACTGTGACGCCTGCTTTGGTAACACAAATTTTTGAAAGCATAACTGATGTGGTCAAAAATTGGGGCATCAAAACGCCCGTGGGACTGAGGCCTTAGGGTCGCCAAGGGCCGTGAACAACTAAATGGCTAACAACACCAACAACAAAATAAACCAGCCACACTGGAAAAGTGTCTGAGGCTTTGGCCTTTAACCCTAGATCACTAAACATTAGTCTTATAGACTACAGACCTACATGATTACTGTGACTCTGAGGAGGGATATTAAAGCAAGTATCAAACCTATTTTAAAAATTGAATGTGTTGTGGCGGGTACTTCTCAAGCACAGCTAAACAAACGCAAAATTCTTGCATTTTTGTCCATCCCAGAAGCACGGGACGTTGTCATGCCTCTCCTGCAGCAAAGCCATTTTTGGCGAACACACTGTTCCAGTTTGCAATGACTGCAGGTGCAGCATCCGAAGAGACAGCGGGGCAGAGCAATGCCATGTCACGGGGCTCTACAGTCTCCTCTCTAAGGGTAGCTCGGGACCCAATCTCATTATCAACAGGGGAAGATCACGAATTAGTAACCGTGGTTACCTGTAGTCCTGTTTGTCACTCGTGACATCAATGGTCCATCCTCTGCGGTGAATCTTTCAGGTGGAATAAAATAGTCCACGCACACAGAGTGTCTTTTCTGAACAAGAACTGGGAACGTTCGGTTGTGTCCGTTAACTGAAATGATGTTAACAAATAACAATAAAGCAGTTCTTACAGTGGTGACGCAGAGAGGATTCACGGGGTATTTGTACATCCACAGTCATAGTTATCTGCAGGAACTCACTCTCCCGGTAACTCTCTCTCCTGTCAGTCACTCACTGTCTTTCTCCCTCTTTGGCGATTTCTCTATTTTCTCCAGACACACACGGTTCTAGTGCAGTTCTTCTCGGGCCCAGGCTCATGCAAGCTTGGTGTTTAGTCACTATGGGGAGTATCTCGGGAAGGATGGGTCCAAGCGGAAACAGCAGACCACCTCTCTGCCACCTCCATGTCTACCTTTGTGATTCTTCTCTATCTCTCTTGTCTCTCCTATCTCACTTCTCTCCTCAGACTTCTCTCTCTGATTCTCGGTCTGGACTTCTCATTCAACCACGTAAATCCAACATACATCACATGGTCAACAACCAATCCACGAACTGACAAAACGATACAATTTCCAAACAGCACTAGACATGAATAGACATTAACCCATTCATGCCTGCAGACATCCAATACACATAAATCTGATGCATTCCACATACAAGACAGTGCACAGGACATACAATAAAACATATATACTGAGATGCTGGGGGGGACCCCTAACTCTGGGCCACTACACAAGGTATAAGCTTATTTAGTGTGATAGTTTTTAGGTACGTTTAATACATGTCCTTTCATACATATAAGTTACTTTTTCACTAATAAGTACGCTAAATAAAAAAAATGAAGCTTAATTTTCTAAGTCTGTGATACCAATATGTAGTGACAGTGTAATATGTTTAGTGATCTAGGGTTAAAGGGACAGTGCTGAGTCTCTATCAGCAATGGGCTGTTTAGGGAATCGTCTCTCAAGCAGCGTAGGACCATAAACCGTTGATACTGCACCTTCACCTTTCGGGGAGAGAGAGACTCTCCATTGTCTCACAATTTCAAGCAGCCCTAATGTTAGTCCAACCTCTCTCTCTGACATAGACCTAAGCGGAGGGTTAGTGCATGGTAGCAAGGGTGGACAACAATGAGGACCTTGGCACCACTGTCTGTGTTGGGCACAATGCTACATTACACCTGTTCTGTCTTGTTGCACCTGAGCTAAACTCTGTTTGACAGGGTGGTGGTGTAGTTAGACAGTGCTGGTCCCTAGATAAACTTCCCCAATACAGGGCGATGTTCCACATAGGGCTGCTGCTCTTTGGTCACCTTGTATACCCAGGTCCCAGTCTATGCCTTGCAAGGAGGCTCCTGCTCACTTCTGCCAAGCAGCAGACCATACTCGCTGAAAGTTGGTGCCTGTTGGCACTTCATACAGGGTTCCTTCCTCATCAGTGATGCGCTACCCACATTACCAAGGGGGCTGGTACTTTCCTAAATTGTTCCTTGCCAGATGACTCGCTGCTCATGTCACCGCACACATCCTCAAGGGCCACTTGATCTACGATTGGGAGTTTTTGCATTCCTTTAAGTAGTTCCTGTTGCTTTTATAGCAACATGTTCTACAGTACTGTACAAAATCTGTCACTATTTACATCAGACTCACAATTTAATTTTCTCCATCTCAGACACATAGGTCAGTTTCTTAGGATGCTCATCCTCACCCTGAAAGTGACTGATGGTTATTCAAAAGAAGTAACATAATGCACCTGAGCAAAGTCAAACGATCCTGCAATCCCAGCCACTTCCCAGGACTCGCTACCCTGGACAAATAACAACAAAGTCTACGAATGAGACATGTAAAAGACAATGATGTAAAAGAGTCACATATTCTTGCAGAAGGGGATATTTGCACAACATTTTGCAACTTTTTCACATTTTGTGCTGGCCCTGACGTTTTTCCAGAAAATAAGTGGGGCTTTCAGGACGGGGCGTGGTCACCTGGGCCAACATATTTATGTATAATTTATGCTAGAAACTTGCATAAATTGCAGCATAGATGTACGCGAGGTTAGATCTGACGCACGGACCTGCTGGGGTGCGCTGGATGCATGAGAAGGTGTGCGCCTCTTCATGTATTAAGCACACTGTGTGCCAGGGAGGTCATACTAAACCTGGTGTCGGAAATGCCGGACTTAGTAAATTTCCTCCTGCATTTTCAAATAATTGCCAACAATCACTGTAGATTACAAATGTGAATTGCTCATCCATTATTGGTGATCCAGCAGGATACGTTGCAAGGACACGGGTCTCTGCGAGAGTGGAACGCTTCCACTGTTCAGCAATCTCTGTGTAGCATTTCGTATCTTTGAACATATCCATCTGGGTTACCAATAATGGAGGACCCGGTCCTGTTGGGAAACTGCTGTGGATGCGAGTAGTTTAGTTGAAGATCTGGCCTTTTCCATGCCTCATTTGCAGACTGAGTGACTGATGGTTGAGGTGTATAACCTGCAGATACATTTTTGCCATCAATCGCTGCTCACGTGATCATTGATGACTGCTGTTAGCACAAGAGCCATTTGGGCTTATGATGCACCAGACCGGTGTGTATACTATGCTTCCCATAAACAGGACGGGCCGGTTTCACTCATCACGTACTAGTTGTGGAATTTTACACACTCCATCAGGATGTCTGGGCTCTGGGCCATCTAGAAGAGGTGTATTTACTTAAATGCTACAAAATGCACCCATGTGCTGTTACCATAGGAAAGCAATAAAGCGGGCTTTGGATCTAAAGCATAACTCACTATAAAGCTGCTGTCTGCTATGTAGTAGTACTAGTAAAGTAACTTACAATACAGGGGTTTTCATAGTCATTCACAAGTTGTGAGCTGGGAATTTCTTCCGATACGTGTTGGCTTTGATCTAATTGGCTGTTATATATTACTACACGTATACTTGAGATTATGTTGTTAAAAGCCTTTATTAGGCTGCGTTCATACCTGTGTTAGGGTCAGTTCAGGGTTTTCGGAGAAACTGAAATAACATGAAAAAAAAAAGGATCCTTTTTTTTTCACCCATTGATTTCATTGGGGTTTAAAAAAAACCAAAAGACCAAAAGGTTTCCTTTTGCATCCATTCCGTCAGGTTTCCGATTTTTGAAAATAAAAATAATGCAGACTGCGCTATTTTTCAGTCCAAAAAAACTGAAACCCAACACAATATAAATCTTTCTGTTTTGTTTTTTGTTTTGTTTACTTTGTTCCATTTTTTTTTCTGTTTAATCAGTTTCTCTCTCCAAAAACGGAACGAAGAGACGGAAACCCTGAACTGACCCTAAGGGCTTATTTCACCGTGCATGTATCGGCTGGATTTTCACACCCGGCCAATATACGCTGTCCCTCTCTGCAGGGGGAGGAGGTGGGCCGGGAGTAGTGCACTGAGCTCCCGCCCCCTCTCTGCCCCTCGCTACTGTTTGCAATGGGAGGGGACGGGGTGGGGCAGAGCTAAGTT
Organism: Eleutherodactylus coqui; assembly: GCF_035609145.1. NCBI lineage: Eukaryota > Metazoa > Chordata > Amphibia > Anura > Eleutherodactylidae > Eleutherodactylus > Eleutherodactylus coqui. The sequence continues at coordinate 138,284,215 of NC_089840.1, read as the reverse complement.
CTAACCTGTCCCCTCCCATTGCAAATAGTGGCGAGCTGCAGAGAGAGGGCGGAGAGGGGCAGGAGCTCAGTGCATTGAGTTGGTATTTTCTGCTTGCTGTAGTGCACGACCCCCACATCCCTGGTAACTTGTCCATACTTGTATGTACCTTGCGCCATTTCTTTACATACTTCTCTGAGCTCACCCGTGTGTTCATACAAGGCCGGTGTTTTATGTGTGAGTCCTGCAGATGGGGCATCAGCGGGAATATTTAAAGCTTATTTTATTTGAAATCCACAGGAAAGCACAGCGAGTTTGTAGTTCTTTCCATTAAACTCTATGTGCAGCTGTCCTTCATGTTACTAACTAGATGGTTTTCTAGCTTTTTTCTCCCAGGCTTCCATAGATGATGTCCTGCATTGGCTAGGTGCGCATTAATGTATTTTGAGCCATTTGCTGTCTGTGTAATTCCATTAAAGCCTATGATGCTATACACTGATAGTCCAAATGAAAAAACTCTTGGCGTGTCCCATTCCTGCCCAATTCAAGGGCAACAAATAGGACAGGCCAATATGTAGTGTCCCAGAATATCATTCTGGACCCCTCCATAATTGTCATACATGTCTGTCTTATGTTGATGCACTGTGCAAAACTGTTATATCTATTTTCTTTATGTGTGTTGCACAGCTGCAGCGTCTGAAGGGCTAACTCCCTTACAACCATTGCCTGTGAGCTTGGCTGCATGTTGTATGTATCTATCTTGCAGTGTCATGTGACGTGGTGTGGATGAATCTATAAGTATGAGTGATTGGGTTCAAGAGTCAAGTTCTGTCTTTGCTGCTGCGGAGCGCCCATCTACCATCTGAGGGTTTGCTACCACAGAGGCGCATGAGGGCACCCTCAGCCCTTGTGTCGCTGAAGATGGAAGAGAAGGAGAGACTGCTTAACCGTATGTGAAGGGCATGGGAGTGAGCCTAAATGTCCCGTCCCAAAAGTCCCATCACAAGAGAGCCTTTTGTAAGTAACTACCGCTTCAAGTGACTATACGTTTATACAGCTAATAACAGTGCAGAAGTCTACCGAACCTCTGAAGATAATACTAAGTCTGTTTATGATTCCTATGCAGCCGTCTGAAGTCTGGATCCCCGTATAGTGGTACACCTTTAACTGACACCCATGCATGCTGAAGTCTATGAGAGCGGGGTGATCATTACTGCCATTCTGTAGCCATTGACTTTCATGTCAAGTATTGCTGAATATTTACTAATTTTCCTGCACTGTAAACTCTGCATACTGAAGTCTGTTGTATCATGTTTAAAGAGTCACTAGTAAAGTTTTTACCAGGCCTCCACCGTTTTGGAGGGCCCGAGGTACTATACACTTGTCCAGTGTTATTTATGCTGATCTGGATTATGATTTCTCCAGCAGGCTTTTGGGGTATTTTGTCGCTTCCAAATTGAGTATCGTGTGCACACATCATCGAACCAGAATCAGACACCAATGTTGGTCTAAAACTGGGAGAGTCTCTACAATGTGTAGAGGCTCAAGCCTTTTATTATAACACATGACAACCGCCCTTCAATGGGCGTGCAACAGATTACATCAGTAACATATAAGATTCTCATTTGTCGGATCATACAGAATCCCCCACCTCTCTGCCCACCCCCTCCAAGTGTTGAGGTGGTATGGACTTCGTCCTCTAGCTGAAGTCATCTCCGTGTAGTGATGATTCATTGTTTACCTAGCTTCAGGATGAGGAGTGGAAGGGGGCTAGACAAACACTCAGTATTAAACACAGGATATAAGGATATACACGACACTATGGCCCTTAACTCTTAGAAGCTGGTTGTACAACTTGTGTAACTTCTATGTACTTAACTAACATTAGATCAGACATCCATTGTCTAGCAAATACTATGATTAGATTGTGTGTGTGTCCTTTAAACTCCTGAGCTAAAAGTCATTACAATAGCAAAATACATTTGGGTTATATACAAATAGCGATAGACATTTTATACTAAATAATTATCATGTCTATCACAATCCCCCCTTAAAATGTCTATCCTCTAATTCGTTATCTAATTTTCACAGTCTTCTGCGCATGAGCCTATAACCGGAGCGCGTTGAAGGTTCGTTTTAGGGTCTTCAAGGGGGTGTAGGACTTGTCCACTCCTTCTGGGGATGCATCCAGCAAACTCATGGTGGGAGCGGCTTTTCCAGCATCAGTTTCACAGGTCTCTCTGACACAGGGGATAACACAGCAGACTAGAACAGAAAAGGTAACCATCAGTTCACATACAACAGCGACGCCCGTCTGTGCCAGGATCCTTTACCACCCGCTCATCCATGGCGAGTGCTGGTCCCAAAAGTTAGCTCTTTTTAGTTAGTGTGGTCAGCTTCTTAATAGCAACTGCGTCTTTACCCGCGGGTCACGTGTCGTCTAGGATGTAGGTATGACAAGTCTCCCCTATCATCTTTCAGACACTCCCCTTTTTAGCTAAAGTCATATCTAAGGTCACTCTATTTTTAAAAAAGTCATAGTCGAGGTAGGTCCTATTGGTCGACTAGTCCCTATAAGGCGTCTCTAGTATAATTTATAAACCACTGCTAATTATAATAAACATAATTAATCCAGTCAACGTTTATTTACCATAATGATCAGGAAAATGGACTCGAATCTAGTTTTAACTTGGTCTCTAATTTTTAAAACTTGTCAGGTACCCCCCTTGGTTATCCTATGACGTCAATGTACACGTGTAGATCAAAACTACCACCAGGGGTCTCTCTTCTCGCTCTAGCATAATGTTACAATACTAGTAGCGTGCACAGGTACGCACGGTGTGGGACTCCCTAATCTTCACCCACACCAATGTCCCTCCTGGAGATAGTCCTAATGGTGAACACGTCCAAGTCGCCTCACCCTTGCGTCAGGGTTTTCCCACTGCCCGTAAGTCCCTACTCCTAGGAGGGGGGGATCCCTACCTCACCTCAGAGGGAGGCCATGGATTCCCTGGGCTCATTTCCGGGCATCCATACCCTCTATCTGTACAAGTTAACACCCCACAGGGTGTGCCCTCGCCGGAACCTAAGGTCTTCTGCACTATCCCTAGGCAAATGGGAATTCCACTGACAATCCATCTTAGGAGATCGGGGCAGGCACAGTACTAGTACATTTCTCCTTTTTCTTTGGTAGCGCATGTGGTTGGCATTATCGGAACTGGCTCTTCATCTTTTTCAAACAAGGGAAACGTTGGTGTCTGACAGGATGTGGAGGAGCATAAGGGCTTTACTAAGGCACACTCCCCTGTCCAATTACCCTCCAGGCGGGTCCTCTACCTCATGTCTCCACAAAGCCAGTAAACGTCTCCTAAGGACTGGACCTGATTCTGCATCTATTCCCCTCCTATCATACTGTAGGAGGAGCAATACCCGTTGGTGAGTTCCCCAAAAATCTCCCTCCACCCTGCCTATTTGCCTGGCAGGTGTAGTTTCCAGGGTAGTCAGTAATACTCTCTCCGGTGCAAAACACTTAAGTAGTTATAGAGTATTCCTTCTTCCATTTCTCACAGACAGTGTAATTAGCGGAAATGTTCGTGAAGAGACTAATAAACCACTCTTCAGCATCTACAGGGAGATTTAGGGGGACCATCCCCGAGTGTAGTCGGGCACTACCGCACACGCAACAGTTAGACTTGTTGCTCCTGTTAGCATTGTACCTCATCAACTCCAACCAGAGATTCTGGTCAGAGTAGCCAGTCGCTACTGTCAAGGTGTCCTCAAAAGGTAGGGTCGGCTATGATCATCATGTTCGTCAAGGTCTTTATCTTACAGCGGAGGGGGTTAATTATGGGCACGGGACTAAGTGAAGGCTTCCATTCGGCTGCATCTACCATATCCCTTATTTTAAACTTCCCTAAGGGATCTATCCTCCCATACCGGTATGTCCCCAGACTATAAGTCTCCCCGTCCCCCGGGCTTGGATCTCCCATGGTTAGTGTAACAACCGCATTAAAACCAAGCAGCATACTAAGTTCAGCCTTCCAATACCTGCTGTCCTTATTATTCTCAAGGAGGGTTATACGACTAATTAGGGATTTCCCGCTCTTATTTTTCTTATTTAAGGCACTTCGCGGTTTATAGGACTAGTCTGTTCCTGCGTTCCATCCCACTAATCCCCAATAACGGCAGTCTTCTCCCCAGACGTTATCAGTGGCGCAAACATATATTGTATTCCCCGGGTATATAAGTCATATAACCAGCTGGACTGAGCTAAATCTGGCCTGCGGTGGGATCTTGCGCCTAGACACGGGACCACAGTACAATAGTCGAAGGAATATGCAGCTACTTGAGCATTGGACGAGTTATACTAGAAGGTAACCATACCCCCATATTCTTCCGACTAAGGATTCCAGTTGCCACCTTCCTCTCTCACTAGCCCTAACCAGAGTAACGATTTTGGCACAACTAAGACTGGTCTCCCGGATCTGAAGCTTTCTTACAGTATGAAGCATGGATCCATGTAAGTCTTTCGGCTAGTTTCACAGCTGTGGCAGTAGTCAGAAGCACCTGGTAGGGGCCATCAAATCGGGGCTCAAGAGGGTGTTTCCTGAGGAACTTCTTGACGCACACCCAATCCCCAGGCTGCAAGATATGTGTCCCAGTGTCTGCCTCTGAGTCTGGAAGAGAACACCTGTGCATAGGCTTTGGTTAGTTCTTTAACAACGGAAATCACATACTCAGTCAACACATCAGATTGTAATTGTAACCACTGAGGATAGTAACGACCTAGCCTTGGGGCTAGCCCAAACAATCTCGTAGGGAGATAATGTATAATCCCCCCTGGGTTCATATCTAACACTGTATAAGGCTATTGGATGACAGTCTTTCCAAAGTGGCGTCATTTTTAAGTATCTTACTTTTTAGCGTGCCACTACGTCTCTCCACCTTTCCACTACTCTAAAGACGGTAGAGTATGTAAAAGGCCTGGGATACACCCAGAGCAGACATGACATGTTACATTCACCTGCGAAGTTTATACCTCTGTCTGACTCTGAATCACCTCTGGTACCCCATATTCACAGTTTACCTCGTTCATGAGCTTCTTTGCGGTTACCTACTTGTTTACCTTGGTAACAGGGTCGGCCTCCAACCTGCAAAAACATCAACAACAACAAGCACGTAGTCATACTTCCCAACAAGTGGGAGCTGAACGTAGTCAATTTGCAATCCCTGAAATGGGTAGAGTGGTCACGGCAAGTGTGATGTGGCAAATTTACTTCTGCCCTGACTTACCCATGGCATAGATCATGCTAAACCGGACAAATGATGCAGCAGCTACAGAGAACCTAGAAGTCGCCCAACCTCTTTCAAGCGTCGTCGTCATTACTGCTTTACTAGGTGGGTCTTTGCGTCCATCAGCTGGGCCATCATGGGATACAGGAACTGTGGTGGGCAAGTGCTGTTGACTGTTCACCACACGCTGTCCTGTTTCTGCTGCTCCCATATTAGTCCATTTATTCTTTCCTTCCTTGCTGGCTGGTAACTGTAAAAGTCTTTAGCATATCAAAGTCCAAATTTTTGTCAATGTCCAAAGTTTTTTTACCACTGACTCATGCTGTCAGTACCTTTCTTCTTTCTTCCACGGCTTGAGGGCCGCTGCCTTTGCTGCGCTGTCAGCGAGGGTGTCGTCTCTCGCCTCTCCAGTGTAGGAATCGGTGCGAACTCTCAACTTTGTCAGGTAGAAGTAGGGCCTCCATGCGACTCTGTACCGTTGCACCATTCTCAATTGGTTGTCCTGCTAAGGTAAAAAACTGTCTGGCCTTCCATATTGGGCCGTAATCATGAGCTATGCCAAATGCATACCAGGAGTCAGTGTAAAGGATTGCCGGTCTTACCTCTCGCCACTCTACACGCCTCAGTGAGGGCCTTCCATTCCGCTTATTGTACTGTGACATGCGGAGGCAGAGCTCCTGCTTCTAGGACATCTTGTTGTGTGACCACTGCATATCCGATGTGGAGTCATCAGTCCTCACCCTGGTACCATCTGCAAAAAGCTCAACATATGCATTATCAACAGAGGTTCTGATAACTGTTTGCATATCTGCAGTTTCTTACTGAATTAGTACTAAATAATCGTTCTGATGTTCTATTTCACATGGCTCGGAATCTTGTAGCACAAAATCATTTATTTATTTTTTTCAAACCCAATAGCTGATCTACAACACCTAGATCATCTATGACCCAGATCACCTATGCCTCCCCCCTTTTGAACCGCAATACTCAATGGAAAAAGAGTCATTGCGTTCAAACTAGTAAACCAAGAGGCACAAAAACAAGCACTTTGTAGGTCAAGGTGACATTGTATGCAGCGAAGTCTGAGCGAAAATCTCCTTAAAAAAATTTTTTTTTTTTAATTTCAGGTCGCAGTTAGCATTTTTTAACACAAGGGGGCGCAACACAAGTAAAATTTTACGTCACCCAGTGTAATAGTATTTCAGGGTATGGCCAGCGTTTAGCTTTTACTCTCCTGTCGGAATATAATTATAGCTTCAGTGTAAACTGACACTAGAATATACAAAAGACTTAAAGAAAAACTAAAGAATACGGATGAATTAACATCCTACTCTGGGCAATTCAGTCCCTCTTTCTTCACATAAAAAGTAAAATTACTTCACCAAATTGCATGAAAAAGTTTGCTGGGTGACTATAGGGAAATTATTCCATCTGTAGGAGCCTTCCATAACATCATCTGTCTGAGCATCCATTGGAGAAGCGGGCAGTGGAAAACAGAGCCCCTGGGAACATGAGAGAGCGTCCCCTGTCATGTATTCCCGGCCTCTGCCCCCCATGCATCAACTCCAATCTTCCATGCACTATAAACCAGCTTAGTCGTCTACTATGTCCCAAGCTGCATCTCCACAAAGGTTTGTTTCCCTGAACTTATCACACATCCAAAGTGGCCACATCTTGGAGCGTAACAAAGTCTGGTCAAACAAAACCTTACTTCAGACAATCATGAGGTTAGCACTGGATACTGTGGCATTGGGAAATATAGGCCTCCCAAATGCAGCAAAATGGCCGCCAGAGGCAGAAAGGGGCGGGGCTACAGATCTCCCAGGTGAGGCAAAATGGCTGCCGGAGGACCGGGCGGGGCCAGGGGCAGCAGCACTCCCAGGTGAGGCAAAATGGCTGCTGAGTAGCAGCACTTCCAGGTGAGGCAAGATGGCCGCCGGAGGAGGAAGGGGCGGGGCCAGGTCCTGTCCCGGATGGGGAGGGACCGGAAGTAACATCACACACCCTGAAAGTGAGCACATGGGGGGAAGTAACTTCAGGGTGGGGGCAGGCCTCACTACATTTACTGCAGAGTCACACTATGTTGGATTGTAAACATTGCAAGCACGGCCGCCATTACAGGGAGGGGCCGCAGTCAGCACAAAGACATTACATTGTTCATAAGCAATACACATACCCCCCCTACATGCTTTCCCCTCTTCAATCTCTTAACTACATTATACCTCCTTCTAGCAATCTAAAAACACATTTCTTTCTGCTAGGCTTCCTGCTCATCTTCTGAAAACTTTCTACAATCTATCTTATCTGTCTATAACCTGGCATTTCTTTCTGCAACTTTTCCTGATCCTTTCCCATTGTTCAGTAACCAAATCACAAGCTCTATGACCTTTGTCCTTGCTCACTTTGCTCAACTCTATGCTACCTGCTTATTCTATTCTATTCAAAGTTTCTGCACACAGTACTGTTTCTCTTGTAAAATCTGCTTTCTTCAAATCCTTTCCATATAACCTCTTTCCCACTCAGAATTATAATGCACATTAATTCTACAAAACACAGGGAACGACAAAGTAAACAGAAAGGGTTAATTGGAAAAAGCTTTCAGCTCACTCTTATCAGCAGCCCTCCCCCCAACAATAAACACTGCACATTCTTTCTATAATACCAGACAGACGGGATTACTGGAGAATACCCACAACGGCTCAAGGTATATATATATCTCATCCACCTTTATATCAACCCAAGGTATATATCTCATCTACCTTTATATCAACCCAAGGTCTACTAGCAATCCCGAAGAGCACTTCCTGTACACGTCCTAGACAGGACATTTTAGCTATACACAGAGACTGACGATTATTTTCAATGACCAAAACCTCAATAATATTCTGGAGAAATCAGCCGTCACAAAGCACGACTATACTTCACAGTATATACCTTTCCACATATGAGAACATAACACGCTCAATCATAAAGTTAAGTATACGTATCATAAATCTTCCTAACCTCACACTAGTTTTACCTAGGAGCACGTGTCACTGGCGTGTTCCCTCAGACTTAAACAGCCGAGTCCGCCCTCCCGACACATTAACCCTCACAGAATTTATCTCTTGGTCTTGTATACACAATTTTTAACCGTCTCAGACATAACAGACAGCATACAAAATACCCCTTAAGCAGGTTAAAACGGTGGTCTTTTCCGAGTAAGAAAGAACTATATTACCTGCCTTTCATTGATTTATCACTCTGGATCAGGAACAGGCAGAAAAGCAGTCAGAACCCAGATCACATCGGTAGATTTACATAAAGCAATCTTACCGTGTTCTGTAGATTTTCGGGCCCCTGAGTTCTGCGTGCCATCCGCCGATCTCTGTATTTTTCCAGAATGAAAGAAATCAAAATCTCTTAACTCGGTCCACCCAGAGACGCCACTGATCTGGATTATGATTTCTCCAGCAGGCTTTTGGGGTATTTTGTCGCTTCCAAATTGAGTATCGTGTGCACACATCATCGAACCAGAATCAGACACCAATGTTGGTCTAAAACTGGGAGAGTCTCTACAATGTGTAGAGGCTCAAGCCTTTTATTATAACACATGACAACCGCCCTTCAATGGGCGTGCAACAGATTACATCAGTAACATATAAGATTCTCATTTGTCGGATCATACAGAATCCCCCACCTCTCTGCCCACCCCCTCCAAGTGTTGAGGTGGTATGGACTTCGTCCTCTAGCTGAAGTCATCTCCGTGTAGTGATGATTCATTGTTTACCTAGCTTCAGGATGAGGAGTGGAAGGGGGCTAGACAAACACTCAGTATTAAACACAGGATATAAGGATATACACGACACTATGGCCCTTAACTCTTAGAAGCTGGTTGTGCAACTTGTGTAACTTCTATGTACTTAACTAACATTAGATCAGACATCCATTGTCTAGCAAATACTATGATTAGATTGTGTGTGTGTCCTTTAAACTCCTGAGCTAAAAGTCATTACAATAGCAAAATACATTTGGGTTATATACAAATAGCGATAGACATTTTATACTAAATAATTATCATGTCTATCACAATGCACCGTATATGAATGCCGGTGTATGGAATGGTGGTGTCACGAACTGACAACTACAACCCCACTCATACCTGTCACTCCATGTAACAGGATATTTGTCTGTGTGTGTGTGTGTGTGTGTGTGTGTGTGTGTGTATATATATATATATATATATATATATATGTGTATATATATATATATATATATATATATATTGCACGTTACAATAATTTTGGCAGTCACGAACAGGATATTTATGTATCTAACTAGTGTGCTGCAAATGCTTGTCAATGTGCTGTCTGATGCAAGTCGTGCCAAGTCTCTCACAGTTACGGACAGCGTGCACCTAATCTTAATGTAGGGAGGGGCACAGAGAATGTATAGAGAAGGGGCTGTGCACTACTAGAAGTCTGGCTGACTCTTTAACTAAATTTTGATGTACATGTGCTACAAATGGCTGCTGTAACTTAGTGATTGAATAGGAGAGGTTCTCTGCTACATTTTAGGCGGTTTTAGCATAGAAGTGCTTTTAATTGCTGCTTTGAAACTATTTGGTTCACTTATCTTTACATATACGTAGTTCATATAGATTGTCTGAAAGGTATGCTTAGGCTACCCATGTAATACCCTATTTAGACACGATTATCGCTCAAAAGACATCTTTTGAGCCATAATTGTGTGCGTTTACATGGCAAGATGATCGCTCAAAATTCGCTCAGATGGCAGTTTGAGTGACAGTTTTGAGCGTTCACTTTGCATAAGTGTGTAAATGAAGGCTCGCGCTGTATGCAGAAGACAAGCGGGACCGCTATCTTCTGCATACAGCTGCTGTCTTCTCGGAGCGCTCACCTGGAATCCAGTTGAGCCCTCTGAGCAGGGTATGCAGAACACAGGCAACTCCACAGTGATTTTCGGGGAAGGGCTTTAAATATAAGCCCTTCCCTGAAAAATCAAACCTAGCTGGTGTAAAAAATATATTCTCACCTCTCCTCCGCTGCCGGGGCTCAGTCACGTGTAACCGCTTCTTCTCCCTGCACTGCTCTGAGGTTCTTTCATTAGGCTGAAAGAGCTGCATCTAATTGGCTGAGTGCTCAGCCAATCACAGGCAGTGCTTAGCCATTCAATGAATGACAGATGAGCGCTGCCTGTGATTGGTCACAGCGCTCAGCCAATCATAGGCAGCACTCAGACATTCATTGAATTGAAGGGGAGCAGGAAAGGGGAGTCCCCTGGCTGAACAGATCCATCTTATGATCGAACTGAACAACGCCGAATGATCCTCATTAACTATAATTGGCTGTGTTTGGTTTCCTCCCCACTGCCCGGCATTTTACCAGAAGAAAAAATTCCTGAATGCAGTGCTATTTCTTCCGGTATTTTGTGCTAGATCTGCGACGGAACGTCCAAACAGAGAATCCAACATGAAGGCGGCCGCCATCTTGCTCCTACTTGTAACAACTCTCTGAATGCCAACGGTCACTTGCAGAGAGTATTACCAGCTCACAAAACTCTGAATTATTGTTCTTCTCAGTCAGCTTCAGTAATGAATTTTGTCTCTTTTGCCCCTGGCCTTGGATTGCTAATTTGTCTATGAAGCGTTTGCTGAGAACCTGAACTACAACTTGTCTTCCAATCACAGATCTCTGCCAGTGATGCCCGCCTGATACCATCTGACCACAATCTTCTGATTTGTTGCCTTCTTGTCTTTTCCTTAGATGTATACATTTCAGGCAGCAATATACTTAATTTGCATGGGGCCCTAATGAAGATTGATGATTAGAAGTTCTCACCTCTTTGCTCAAGTCAATGAGTTATTACATAGGCAGTAAAGAGTTAATAGGAAATATTCTTATGTCCATTATCTGTTTGAGTCTGAATAAAAGGCACTGTGCTTTCTTCTCCCAGCTCTGTAGACCTTGTGGGGAGCTGCTATCACTGTGATGCCTGCAGATGCAAACTGAAGAATATAGCCTGTCTAAGGTGGTAAGTATGGCAGAAACATGGAGTTAATTGTTTACTAATGCTACATATCAAAATACTAATGACCCCCTTTCCTCCATTCGTGAGTGAGTTACCTGCTCTGCCCCTGATCACATGACAGTGATGTCATCACAGGTCCTGTAAGCACACGGCTGCTGTCTGGCTTCCATAGCAACTGAGGCCACGGGTGTTTGTAGGGGATGGAATACTAATGAACACCTACAGCAGGCCGTGTGCTTACAGCACCTGTGATGATGTCACTGTCATGTAATCAGTCACCTGTGTGGTGGGTGTCCGGGGTCACATGACCAGAGGGTGATCAGTGTGTGCAGGACTCTGCTGTGCTCTGCTTTTGATCCCTGTTGTATGAAGGAGAGCTGTATGTAATGTACATGTAGCAGTAGTGTGTGTATAACGTGCATGTAGCAGAGCTGTGTGTGTGTGTGATGTACATGTTCCAGAAACGCTGATACTATTCAATTTCCAAATAATTCTTAGTCAAAGTACCAACGACCACCTGTCTGTGAGTGAGTTACATGCTCCGCCCCTAATCACATGACTGTGACATCACACAGGTACGTCATCCCAGCCACGATTTCACCTCAGCGAGCTCTGAGCTCCGCCCCTGATCACATGAATGTGACGTTATCACAGGTCCTTCAAAATTTTAACAAAGTCCAACTGTCATTACAGGTCCTTCAGTGAGTTACATGTGAAGATATCATTCCCTATATTATAATATAAGTGGCACATTGCGATACTGGTACAATAAATACTACTAATAACTAGTATTACACTAACTGTCTAAAATAGGAGTTATCAAAATGAGATAAAACTTTCTCTGTGTGATTGTAACGCTGATATAACTGATTACAATATCAGAGCAAAAGCATCATTTATTGTGGAGAACCGAAACCTTGTAGGGAGGCTCTAATACCCTGTTGTACCACCTCTAGCTTGGATACAAGATTTGATATGTGCGGGCATGGAGGCTGTAGTACCCTGTTGTACCACCTCTAGCTTGGTTACAAGATTTGATATTTGCGGGCATGGAGGCTGTAGTACAATGTTGTACCACCTCTAGCTTGGATACCAGATGTGATAGGGGGACATAGAGGCTCTAGTACCTGGTTGTACCACCTCTAGCTTGGATACAAGATCTGATACAGGGATCATGGAGTCTCTAGTCCTCTCTTGAACTGCCTCTAGCTTGGATACAAGATGTGATATGGGTGGGCATGAAGGCTGTAGTACCCTGTTGTACTGCCCCTAGCTTAGATACAAGGTGTGATACGGAAAGGCATGGGTCTCTAGTACTCTGTTGTACCGCCTCTAGCTTGGATACAAGATGTGATACGAGCGGGCATGGAGGTTCTAGTATTCTGTTGTACCGCCTCTAGCTTGGATACAAGATGTGATACGAGCGGGCATCGAGGCTCTAGTACCCTGTTGTACCACCTCTAGCTTTGATACAAGATGTGATCCAGGCAGGCATAGAGGCTTTAGTACCCTGTTGTACTGCATCTAACTGCTCCGTATGGTATTCTGCCACATATTGCACTAGAGTTGCTGTAACTGAGCCTCTAGATCGTGCAAACTCGTAGGCTGTTGAACTTGGCATCCCAGATGGTCCCATACATGTTCTATTGGTGATAAATCTGGTGACCGTGCTGCTTCTTGGAAGCCGCCATGAGAGGAACACATGTGGCTGCAGGATGTCCTGAGCATATCGCTGAGCTGTCATTGTCCCTCATACCAGTACTAGGGGTGACCGACGTTCGTATGCAATGGCCCCCCCAGACCATCACACCAGCAGGGGGCAGTGTGCCGCTCCACAGCAAAGGCAGGATAGAGGTGCTCACCTTGAGGTCTCTAGACAGAAACATGGCTTTCGTCAGTGCCCTAACTAAACCTGGATTCAACGATGAAGACAACCTGGTTCTACTCCGTAGCGTCCAGTTTCATCATTCATGACATCACTGCAAATGGAGGCGACAGTGGGTGTCAGAGTCAGTACACGTAATGGGTGTCATGAGGCCAAATGTCCTTCAGCCAAGCGCCTGCAAATGGTGCCGACAGACACAGGGGTGTAACGATTGGGCCCCCTGTCTCTGGATGGCGAACAACAAAACCTTTAGAGCTGGTGGTGCTTGTTGGACAATCAGATGCTCCTCTCTACTGGTGGTCTGTAGGGGGCGTCCTGAGCCTGGTCACCTTGTGTGCCCTCACTCACCAACTAGTCCCAACACCACCTAACAGTCTGGTCAGAACGGCCCTGGTGGGGGACAATTCATTGATACGACCATCCAGCTTCTCACATCCCAATAATGCGCCCCTCTCAGACTCTGGTAACGGGTGAAATCTCTTCTCTGCGTCGTAGAGGCGTCTAGTGGTCAACAAGCTCTACACAAGTGGAAGAAGAGGTCACTGCACACAAGGAGCCTCCAAGAGCCTTTTATAGGCCAAGGGGGGAACCAATTTTAGCGTCTTGGCCCGTTCATCTAATGACATCACAACTCTTCTCATTCTGTCTGAGATTTTACTTCACGCCGGGTTTTATAGCAAAATGACAACTTGTTCCAGAGGCCGGATTTTGCTTTTACAAAACGAAAAGCGTGTATACATTCATTGTGACATATATTGTACATGTCTTATGGAAGCTTTCTTCGTGTACATTTGCAGTGGTAACGAGGTCGGCTACCATGTGGTCATTCCATGTAAGCCGTGTCTGTCATCTTGTAATAATGGCCACCTATGGATGTTTCATAGCCAGCATGTACACAGCATTAACAGAATGGATGGATCAGGCAAGTATAACAAAATAAGATATTATAAGCGGGTTCTGCTGCTTTTACTTCCATTAATCTTGCTATTACATAATTCTCTACCCTTGATGCTTCTTTGACAGGTGTCTTACACAAGTATCACTAACACTCCAGTGCTGTTTAGAATGTAACATAGTAACTTAGGGTCGAAAAAGGCATCTGTCCATCCAGTTCAGCCTATTACCCCCAATGTAAAGGGTTTGTCTACCTCTTGATGCAATGCTCTGGCCAGCTGAAGATGTAAAAGCTGGTACAGTGGGTAATATTGGTTGGCTCCCTAAATCACATCCAGGTCATCAAGACATTTCTCTCCATTCTAACGTGAGCCAGAAGTCTTCCAAGTTTAATACAGTAAAGCCGTGTTCACACAGTCAGGATTCAGGCATGTGTCCTGCTGACAGATTCTGCTGGCAATGCAAGTAAATGGGATATTTTATCCACCATCCACTACTGTACTTCTCTTCTTGAGAGCAGCAAAGCCTTTTTTAACAGGATGATGATGTATTCACACCGTGTCTTTGACGGAGTCCACAGCTTCCACCTGTATCCCCAAAAAAACTAAATCCATAGATATTCATTTGCCAAACAAAGACCAATAAGATCTACATATCCATTTATGTTAGACTGACGCAGCTGACTGCACTAATCTTTAATCCAAAAATAATGGAAATTAATGGACCTTGTCCAATGGAGAGTTTAATGGTTTCCAATTGACAAGTGAAGTCTATGGTTCTGTCTAAATTCAATTTTCAGATATTCAGATGTATTCCCGACATGTAGTCAAAACCGCGTCATGCGTGCCCCCTTATACGATGCCAAAGTTGTTTTCTGCTTTTTTTTGTTTCTTACGCTACTTTGAGGCCCTTCTGAGATTTATTCATTATTGCAGTATCATGCACCGAAGCCTGTACACTTAGATTATGTTGCAGTAAGCACCTTATTAATGTCAGCCGTCCGTGCCCACATTATTCTGGCTCAGTGAGCCGACTGTTAAAGAAGCCATTGTTTTTTACGTGGTAATGTTCCGTTTACAGGTGTTTACCGATGATAAAGCAAGACTGGCATGCCTGTGATCAGCGCAGGGACGGGCTGCCAAGTTACACATGTTTAGCATTCCCCGGGACACTATTTGGCAGATGTAATTGAAATCTGTGCAGAGAAACAAAGATTAAGTCAACATTGCACAATGGCCTTTCATATTTAACTGTTTATGTTGATATTATGGTTCGGTTGACTGTCAAAAGGGTACAGCAAAAAAGTGCAAACCCGTCTCGCCTTGTTGCCCTATACATAGAAAAGGCCATAGCGATGTGTGGAATGCACTAGAGCACATTAGTGCAATGCTAGTAAAATGTTGGCATGGAGCAGAATGACTTATGGGCCATATTGCCAAGAAGAGCGAAGAATACTGATAAACCCCTAGAGGGATGTGGAATACATTAAATAGCGTTGTAATCATGAAGCTATTCTATTGACCAGATTACCCATTATTGGGACACAATTAAATACTTTTGTTATGTTGTCATTGTTAGGAATTTGCATAGATATTTGTAAACTTTCCTCAGGCTTCTCCCGCAGATGCGCCTTTTGACAAATTTCACATGCAGTTTGCTTTTACTAGATAACAGTGCCACCTGCAGGATTTAAGACTTAACTGCAATGTGGTGCAGCGCTCATAAGGAAAAAAAATAAAATAAAATAAATTATATATATATATATATATATATATATATATATATATATATAACATAATATATATACACATTTTTGGAAAATTGTGTGTTTTGTAATAATCACATTCCGGTGTTTTTGATTTTGACTTTTTTAGCAGAATTAATGCAAGTAATGGCAAATAAAGATCTAAAAGCAAGGGAAGACACATTAGAAGAGAGACTCCTGCTCACTCCATATTACTCATTATTTCATATCGACTGGATGGAGGCAGATGAATATGTCACTGCGTCCTCATTAATCATCATTGGGGCAGGTTATAAGCTCATTTTGAGTGGAAAGTGAGGAAAAGAATTGCAGACAATCAGTGGAAAGTCCTGGATAAAAGATGGTGCTAAGTGATAGGAACGATCAGAATGAATTATAACAAGATATCAATACAGGATCAGCAAGATAATGTAGATAAAATGGCTAAACCACCCCTGCCGAATATGTCAGCGTAATGGAGCGCTACAGGTATATTGTGTTCTAAATTAAGAGTTATAATTCGAACAGCTCGGAGAATCGCTGACCTGTGTCACAGCACTTGTGTAAATCAATAATTATTCCGTTTATGTGTTAACAAAGCAAAGTATTTATAGGCCTTTAAGACAAATACATTGAAAGCGAGACTAAAGGCTCATTCACATGGGCGTATTACCCCTGCGTAACACACGGTGAATGGAGGCAATTAAAGCGTATGGACTTCCATTCTTCCATGCATACCTGCTTTGGAACTGTGAGTGGACACTGCGTATAATACGCAGGAGAAATAAATCGCAGTATGCTCTATTTCTCTACATATGATACGCAGCCGTTGAAGGGCTGCATATTAAACGCTGTCCATTCGCAGGCATTACAGAGGGACAGTATTTCAATACTCAGCCCCGCTCTGCACACAGCAGGGTATTTTGAAAAAAGAAAAGCCACACTATGCATGACGTCAGAATCCCGTGGATGCGTAGTGTCAATCGCAGCCCTACTTGATTTCTGCCGGCAGACATATGGGCTGCAAATGTGAATAAGCCCTAACAGTCACCTGACTTAGCATATGCATAACTTGTTACGCCTCTTTATTGTTGATTATTAAACTTAGCTCGAACAGTGACGTTGGCCTCCCGGTCTCTACTCATGCACGGTTTGCTTACTGTCTGGTATTCTATGAGTATTCCTGAGCTTAGTTAAGGTTTACATAAAAATATAGGTATAGAAGATGAAGTAAAGTAAAACAGATGCTAAAGAGTTCTATTTGCTAAGCAGAGTACATTTCTAAAATAAAGTCCATCTTTAGTCAGCTGTCTGGCTACACATTTGTGTGAGTGAAGGTCAGTCGCAGCTTTCTTCTTTTAGGCCTTGTAAACTTCTGATTGTCCTGTTCATATGAATGTGTCAAGTAAGTTACAGAGAATGGAAGGGAAACAAGATGGTATTTAACTACTATATGGGTTCTCTCACTAATACATACACATATATGAGCAAGTACACGCAAGAAACCTATCGAAGAGGTCACGATAGATCAAATGCAATTGAGGAACTGAAATAAAAAAGAAATCAATACAATAACTCCACAGGGAAAGAGTGTAAGAGGAGGCGTAGAATCACTGAGGGCAACTGTCATGGGAATGTGGAGATCATGGCCATGGTAAGTGGAAGGTAAGCCACTATATGTGTATATAGAAGGAAGCAGAGTCAAGTGGCAAAGTTCCCAAGGGACACCCTCCCCGCTACAGCAGACTGATGCCGCCTGAGGCACTGAATTTATCATACCTCGTGGGCTTTTGAGCTGTAACATGGCATGGAGCATACAACCCGAGTGTTAAAAAAAGTACTGGAAAATGTCATAAAATGTACAAAATTATAATTTAAATTATAAGAGTTATATCTTTAACGTACCTTAAGACTGTACTAATGGACATTTGCTTGTGGTTTCCCAGGAAAGTACGCGCTCCTCTGGAAAGACCTACCAGACACTGATGAAAGGCAGGAAGGTTTATTAAGTCAGTATGACGATGAGCACGAAGGTTGCTTTAGATGAAGTTGGATTTCTCCACTGGAATAAGGCTGTTTGTATTCTTTCTTCTATTTATATACCACCGCCATATTCTGAGGCGCCTCACAATTTGGAAAACATTTGCGAAACTAACAGAAGGGAGTTCGTACACCCACCATGGGCCCCCACACCAATGCACTGGACTCTGTCAGCAAATATTTCATCGCTACAAACACAAATTGTAGGGGTCTTCTCAAAACCGCTTGGACTCTGCCATCTTTCAGTGACTTTTTATTGAAAATGTGCAACTTTTATAAAAAAAAGAAAAAAGAAAAAACATGATGTCTGGACTAAATGAAGGTTAAAAAAGAGCCCCAGTTAGAACTTTGATGCTACAGTACATCCCTACTAAACCCCTAGTCATGACTGTACTTACATTCGTATGCTGTGATACAGACAGGAGGTCACAATCATCTCTGTCTCAAACTGGTTTACGTATCTATTAGAGCCCTTTTACACGGGACGATAAATTGTTCATCAGAGTCTTGTAGGATGTAGAAATCTGATTATGGCCCCCTGCACACAGGTGGAAATTCTGCAGCAGGATTTCCCGCAGAATTTCCGCCCCTGCCTGCCTGCATAGGATTGCATTACAAAACACAATCCTATGTAGATGGTTGCGATTTGTCCGCGTGAAAACACACGCGGAAAACAAATCGCGGCATGTTCTATTTCTGTGCGGGTCTCGCAGAGGCTGCACAGAAATGTCAGTGGTGATGGGGCTGGCTCCGCTCTGCGTATGCGTCGGCTGTTCGGCAGCCGGCGCATAGCAGAAAACAGAAGACACCGGGAGCAGGTGAGCCACAGACCTCCGAGAATTCTCGCAGCGGCATCCGACCCGGCCGTCTGCAGGCGGCCTATCACTTAGTGTAAATGCATGCCCCGACTAAACGATGAACACAAATGTTTGCTTCACATTCGTCATTTTAGTTTCTGCATGCAGAAAACTGGTTGAAGGATTGGCCCATAAACAGGCAGTCGTTGACTGATGAACAACTGCCTGCTAACAAGTCGTTACGTGTAAAAGGGCCCTACGACAGGTATTTTGAATCAATATTTGTAAAGTAGCAAGTGGGACCTATACCGAGATAAAGTATACTTTTGCACTTTTGGACCATCTCCTGTTTTTGACTTGAAAGATACCGTTGCAAAATATGCAAATGCAAAAGCAGGTTAACACATTTTAAGAGACCTTTCACACAGGATGGAATATTTAGCACTAAAATCCACACGGCTAACATGCAGAAATAAGCAGAATTCTGCCGGCAGTCCTGTATCAAAATAAACAGTTAGTTGTGCCGATTATGGTGCGGAATCCAGGAACAACGTATTCTGCTATGCTGTTGCAGAATATTCCATCCCATGTGGAAGGTCCCTAAGGGATTTGCATTGAATGTATTATATTTGTTTCACTCTCTGGTGAAGACTACTGATACTGATATTAGATTGATAACACAATATATGTTTGTAGTTATATTAGTTAATGTTTTTATAAAGTATTTTTTTCATACTGTTTCATACTTTTCTACGGTACAAGTGGCCTGTAGATCAGTAATCCTTCTGCAAAATAGCAAACCTTCATTTGTGTCAATTCATTTGGCTGAATAGTCTAAAACATTAGACAGTGTAGAGATAAATGTGCATATACCAGAACAGCTGGGGATTTTCCATTCGGACTTGCATCTGGAAACTCCAGCAGATGACGTTACTAGCCATATGGATGATATTTGAAAAATCTCACCAGAGAAAACTGGAAAAATGGAACAGCACCAGTAATACTTTATAATAGAATGGAAATGGTTGTGTAACAGTCCATCCGCCAAGTCAGTTCACTTTCTACTTATGATTTTCACCACAGTTTTCAATGTAGAGGATGAAATCCCCTTCCAAATCTCCATGGAAAAATCTACTGTGTGCAGCTACCCCAGGGCTTTGTCCACATCTGTATTGTGGCTTCCATTCATAACAGAAACCATAGTAGTGTTGGATCTGATGTATGACAAATACCAGGGGCACATGTAGTGGCCCAAAGTCTATATATCTGGCCCCTCCATAATTGTCGTACATGTCACATCTTCAGTGTGGATGCACTGCGCAAAGTGTCTTGTTTTGAGTTATGTGTATTGTACAGCTGCAGCATGCAAGAGGTTAATGTCAGAGAGTGGCTGGGATATGTCTGGAAAATGTAACAAGTTTGTCTGGTTCGTGATGTTGAATGATAAATATGTAATTGCAAGGAGTGAATCTGGGTCTATTCTGTTCTTCTGGGTGCCTTGAGAGAGAGAAAGTGCCGGCCACATGGGGGTACCTTCAACCCTCATACGGTGAAGAGAATGGAAGCTGAAGAGAGGTATCCTGATGTCCATATTTCCAGGATCCCCACCTAGAGAGTGAATGGAAAAAGGAGTCGCCGTACAGTGTCCAAGCTACTGATTGCAAATGAGTGTCTGCGGAGTGTTGTGTTCCCCTCCGATGTTATCCTGTGTTCTGGAGTGTGTGTGTCCTGGGTCAGAGTCATACAGAAAACTCAACTGTAGGCCCAGTGTCATCCTGTGTCCTCCTCCCTGACCGTCTTCTAAATTGTTCTCTAATTCACTGGCATGTGAACCTATATTTTACAAGCAAGAGAAAAAGTTCTAGTCACTGTCTGTTCCCAGTGATTGAGTTATTCAAAGTTAACTATCTGCGGACTCAGCGGTATGAAGGAATGGTGACGTCATGAGTGACAACTTCTTCAGTCCATTACACATCTATACAGGTAATCGCTGTCCCAGTGTTTACCTGTATAGCAGTGCCTTGGACAAGGTTACATGCGTCCCTCTGGGGAGGAGTTTGGTAGAGCCACCATGACAAGTGCCATCTCTACCCCGCCAGCTCCTCAGCATGGGCCTTGTGTCTTGGTTGCTGTGGGACAGTACACACACAACCGACCCTATTGACTTATGCTGGCTTCCACCTCAGGGTCAGTTGTTTTGACAGGGTCACAGAATAGGTCATAGAATAAAAGGGTTCCTTTTTAGGGCTTTTACAGATGTATATGGCTGACACAACAATCTAAGTAAAGGGCCATTCAGATCAATGACCATTTAGTTAGAAAAGTAAAAGAAATCTATGAGCGGTGTCAAAGGATTTAAGCCCTATAGACCCTTTCATCCTGGAACTAACCTGAAGTGACAGATTGCCCCAAAGTGATCTTTCTGTCCATGTTATGTCTGAAGATCATTTTGAGTCATTTCCATTTTAAAGACACCAACTTCTGTTGCTCCTACTTCACTTTTGAGAACTTCACCCTTTCTGTGATAACGATATCTTATTTAGACAACATTTATTCCTCCCTCTGTTGCAAGTGATAATTGATACTATTACAAGTGATACTGTAATAGGTATTTCACAACAAGTGAAAAGTGATAATTTAGTCATTAGTAGTTACACCCAGAAAGCTTAATATCCACAACCTGTCAACACACTTATGGAAATCCTCCATCTACATGTAAAGCTTCATAACAAACATGAGCAAACTATTAGGTGTGCGCTTAATTCACAGCTACTGACCCAAGTGTCAGCGTTGTTGCTTGCAGGATTCCTCAGGACTACTTCTTGATAAGTGGCAGATCACTACCAGGTTCCCCTATGAGGTATATGGATTTGGCTGTGCATTACTGAACCTGTAGGAGATATCCTCCTGGCTTATAACACAAGTGGTTTTTGCACTACATACCAGAAACAACCATACAGAGAAAAACCACTTGTATCAGAGATGTTATAAAAGTCTGACCTGGAAGCAGAAAGGACTGGTCAACTCTTTGGTCTATAAGCAGATTGTGTTCTAGAAGTAAAATCCTAGTGATCCAGTCTACACTCGCTAAATAAAGTCTGGGCTTGGCCCATTGTAATGAGTGCCGAACAACAAAGCATGCCGATCAGTGCTCGGTCACCGCCGTTTACGCATAGCGCAGGATCGGCTGTAGGGGAATGAACGATCGATTGTCAGCACGATTGTTTCTCTTCTTACAGTGATCACTGGTTGGCGGCACATATCACTGTCTACATGCGGAGAGGCGCAGCTGACCAGCGAGCCAAAAAGTTATAGCTGTCAGAAAATAGTTTTATTTTTTAAAGGGGTTCTGACACAAATAATTTTTGTATGCTTTAGCAGCCATTGTTCCCTGGTCTGCCTAATGGACACAGGGAACCCATGGTTTAATGGCTGCTAAAGCATAAAAATCTTATATTTACCTTTTCTTCTGTTGTTGTCAGCAGCGGGGTCATCCTCTTCTTCCTGCACGAGCCGCGCCGCTCCGAGATTGCGCGCATGCGCAGTGGAGACGTGCCCTCTGACAGGAGTCAGGACGAGTCGCTTCTCCACTGCGCATGCACAGAATCTCGGAGTTCAGCCGGACGGACGGGCCGCCCATAGGAAGCACGGCTTGTGACGTGCTTGCTGTGGGCGGCCCGTCCGTTCACCTCGGAAGTGCCTGACGGACGGAGCAGAGCAGGAAGCAGTCTTTGTGACCGCTCCTGCTCTGCTTTTACAAAGCACAGAAGAAGATGCCGGCTGGAGGGGACATGCCTGGCGATCGGGCCAGGCCAGGCAAGGTGAGTAAAATTTTTTTTTTCTGATGTCAGAACCCCTTTAAGGAGATTTGATTTTTTTAAAGTAGTACAGCAAAAAAAACTATAGAAATTTGGTCTTGTCGTAATCGTAATAATCCACAGAATAAAGTTATGTTGTCATTTTTGCTACAGTGTGTACGCCATAGAAACAAGACCCTCTAAAGATGGCGGAATTTAGTGTTTGGGTTCTTTTTTCATTTTGCTCCACTTCATAAATCTCACCTCGAGCACTGCTCAGCCAATCAATGCAGCGCTCGATGAACCAATCGGAGCCATCGCTTCCTGTAGGTGAGATTTATAAATCCCGTAACTAGGATGTGATCTTCTGTCGGTGGCCGAGGACTGCAAGAAGTGGGTCGGAGCTCCAGAGAGCAACGGGAGGGACCTAAACTGAGCCTGCTAGGGAAGTATAATAAGACCTAGTGCCTCTTTTGGGGCAAAAAAATAATATAAGACAGGGTCTTATTTTTGGGGAAACATAGGTAGTACCAGTGCAAAATACAACTCAACCAGCAAAAAAAACCAGCTCTCAAACAGCAATGTTGATGGATAAATTAAAACAATTTGATTTTTTTTTCTTAAAGGGGGGCATAAAAAAACGGAATAAAAAAATAGGCCTCCAGAGAAGTCATTAGGTGTGCGCAAATGCATGCAATACCCAGGTAGATGCATGAAACACAGTATATTTCCTTGTACAGCCCCTTGTGCAGACCTTTGATGCATGCATTTGTGCACCCGCCAATGACTTTACGGAGACCTTTGATGCATAAATACACAGAAAAACATATCACTTTCTAATTATTTTTGTGTGACTGAAATGCGTGTGCTAAAATACAGAAATATGAACAAACCCATTGACATCAATGGGTTCTATTCTCTGCATATTGCATGTGCAAATACATCCATGTGAAGCTGACGTAAGTCTGGAGTATCCATTGATAGAGCTGGTAAATGGACGTCGGCATTAAAAGGGTTAACAGCTCCGACCAGCGGAGCAGCTCATTGGAGCTGTTGCAGGTGGGTGTTGTCTGTAACAGCCAGCAGCCAAGATGTATGAGTAGTGGTGCAGTGGGTACTACAGGACACTAGCAGCACACTTATCCTGTCTCAACTGTTTGTATGCCGTCCCTGGATACAGAAGGTGCCGTCTGTGGGAGAGATCCTGTGTCTCCCCTTCTGCTCTAAGCTAGAGCTCATCACCGACGTCAGCTGGGCTCTCGTTGGCTGACAGTTAGGTTTAATCTCACTGGTGCAGAGGCCCAAGGGCGGGAAACAAACACACAAGTCCCTATGCAAGTGGGCGGGTAGGGAGAGAGGTGAGAAAAGGAAATGAGGCAGAACAGTTAGCAGACTCAGCCAGAAGAGAGTAAGGAGAAGGTTGCAGTTCTGTGGTCGTAGAGGAGGAGTGTTCAGCGAGTTATTCCTAGCCAAGGTAGAGTGTGGTGTACCACCTGCTTCCTTGCTGTTCTATAGCAGAGTTCCAGAAGACCCTTTCCGAGGTGCATTTTCATCAAACAGTGAGTTACAGCTACTCAGTGAAAACCAAAGGCAGGATCAGCACATAGTCACTAGTCTCTCTGCTTCACAAATACACCTTCAGCTAAAGCAAACTTAAATCTGTTCATCTAACTTCACTTGTGGGGAAAGTTGTCTAGTAAATCAGTCGTCAGCTAAATAATAGAGAGCGCGTTGAAAACCAGCATATCATCAAATCAATCTTACTATATCTTGCCTGTCTTATATTGCATTCTTGTTCACCTGAGATAAAACCCTCCACAGAAAGTTGTAACGTTAACCTGTTGTTTACCAATACAAAAGTTAGTAAAACTGCTCACTCTCAGTTTACTAAACTATACTGGACTAGTCTCTGTTATTTCTGCGGCACACCTTCCGGAGTGTTCAAATAGAGTGTGGCATCAACATGACAACAAAAGGCCTCCGGCCATACCAACCATAAGTGTATTGGGGTGTTACATATGGAGCGACATCCAACCGTGATCCCCCTCCATACATACCCCGAAATTGCAGGACGTAACTGTATGTCCTGTAGCATTAAGGGGTTAAGATATATAGCATTTGAATAGATCAGGTAGTTGCGGAGCTTAGGGAATCTCCCTGTTCTTAACATCACACATTGCTAAGGAGATATGGACCTTCCCGGTTGGATTCTCAGATTGCGAGCCCCAGAGTAGTCATTGATTGTTGGATATGCAGCTAGAAACATCTGGAGCAGAGGTGAAGTCAGGAGCAAAGCCAGAAGTGGTTACCTAGAGAATTGTTAGGGTGCAACAAATCAGGGGAAGAGGCAAAGTTGTAATCAGAAGACAGACAGGGGTTAAAAGCAACAAGTCAAACTATAATGAACCAGTGACATCCAAAGGAACAAGGCAAAGGCAGAATCTAAGGCAAGACCTAGGTCAAGAAAAAACAGCCATGAAGTAACTCAGAAGGATAGTCCCTTGATCACAGGCCAGGGTTGCCGAACAAAAAACTTTCATTTCAAAGCTGCTACTCCGTGATAGAATTAGCCGATTGCCATAAAGCATGGGACAAGTCAGTTAATAGGTGCAAATACATACTGTATATACTCTAGTATTAGCCGACCCAAGTCTAAGCCGAGTCAATAAGTTTTACCACAAAAACTGGTAAAGCTTATTGATTCGAGTATAAGCCTAGCTATACTTGAGTATATACTAGGTTAAAAAAAACGCAATACTCACCTCCCAGCCGGCATCTGAGTCCCCGGCGGTGCGGAAAGCTGTTTGAGAATTCTCCCCGCTGTCCTCTCCCTGCTCAGCTTTGAATTACCCCGCCGTCAGCGCTGTGTAAGTAAGCTCTGTGATTTGATCGAGCGCCAGCCAATCCCAGCCAGCGTTCGATAAACCAATCACAGCCATTCAGTGATGTCATTCACTGAATGGCTGTGGATGATCGAGCGCTGGCTGTGATTGGCTCTGTCTTTTTTTTTTTTTACCTTACTTGAGTATAAGCCAAGGAGGGGTTTTTCAGCATTAAAAAATATGCTGAAAAACTTGGCTAATACTCGAGTATATACGGTAAGTATAATCCAATTTACCAATCCTTAGGTGTCTGTTAATTTCCCTGACATACGTATCACATCCTGACAAAAGTCTTGAAACATATGTATGTCTTGATCCAGCACTTGAGATACAGATAGAAAATCCAACTTTTCTTGAAACATTCTTAAAAGTTTACATTACATCCAGATGAACTCAGTACAGACATCCCTATACTGAAAACCGAATGATTGGTCCACATACCTCAGATGGGACAGTTCCCATCCTAAACACATCAAAAAGTCCATCGTCTACAGTCAGGCACAGTCAGACACAACTGGATCTGCTCCAACCCAACAGACAGAGAGGAACATCTGTATCATCTTAAAAGGACATTTTTAAATCAAGGCTACCATCCCACCTCACTTAATGAACAAGTCACCAGAGCCACCAGAATGCCCAGAAATCAACTGCTCTAATACACAGAGACAGAAGAAAACAATCACCACATCCTCAGGCAGAGAGTTCCACAGTCTCACTGCTCTTACAGTAAAGAACCCTTTTCAGTGTTGGTGATGAAACCTGCTTTCCTCTAAACGTAGCGGATGCCCTCTCGTTACCGTCGCAGTCCTGGGTATAAACAGATCGTGGGAGAGATCCTTGTATTGTCCCCTCATGTATTTATACATAGTTATTTGATCACCCCTTAGCCGTCTTTTTTCTAGAGTAAGGGCGCCTACCCACTTGCGTTGCCAATTTTGCGCGTGAAAAATGTGGCATTTTCGCGTGTTTTTTGTGCGTTTTCGCGGCGTTTTTCACGGCGTTCTTTGCAGCCCTCCATTGACAATCATGGGTGCATTAAGAGAAAAATAAGGACAAATATGCAACTGACAGTTCCTATGTGAAAAAACCCCACGAAACGGAAAAAAAAACCCAGATGGACAAGAACACATTCTATACTAATTGCTCTTGAGAAAAAACGCAAAACATCACAGGAAAAAAAATCGCAAGTGGGTAGGCACCCTAAATAATCCCAATTTTGATAGCCTCTCTGGGTATTCCAGTCCCGTCATTCCATGTATTAGTTTAGTTGCCCTTCTTTTTAAACTCCCTCCAGCACTGTAACATCTTTCCTGAGCACCGGTGACCAGAACTGTGTGCAGTATTCCACGTGAGGCCTGACAAGTGCTTTATATAATGGAAGGATAATGTCCTCGTCCTTCGCCCCTATACCTCTTTTAATGCATCCCAAAACTTTATTAGCTTTTGCGGCAGCTGACTGGCATTAATTACTCCAGTTTAGTCTACAATCCACTAGTACCCCCAGGTCTTTTTCCATCTGACTTTTCCCTGGCAGTACCCCATTTATTGTATATTGGTAACATCCGTTTCTCCTGCCCATGTGCATAACCTTACATTTATCCACATTGAACTTCATTTGCCATTTTCCTGCCCAAGCCCCCAGCTTATCTAGGTCCGTTTGTAGTCGTACATTGTCCTTCTTTGCATTAAATATATTGTATAATTTTGTGTCATCTGCAAATATTGATATTTTACTGTGTAGTCCCTCTATCAGGTCGTTAATAAATATATCGAACAGAACGGGACCTAGTACTGAACCCTGTGGCCTCCCTCTAGCGACTGTGGTCCAATCAGAGTACGAACCATTTATTACCACCCTCTGCTTTCTATCATTGAGCCAATTTTTTACCCACTTACACATGTTTTCGCCCAGTCCGAGCTGTCTCATTTTATATATTAGCCTATTATGCAGCACGGTGTCAAATGCTTTAGAGAAGTCCAGATATATGAGATCAATAGATTCTCCCAGGTCCAGCCTAGAGCTTACTTCATCGTAGAAGCTGATCAGATTGTTCTGACATGATCGACCCTTCATGAACCCATGCTGGTGCGGAGTTATTCCGTTGTTCTCCTTGAGGTATTCTTCGATTGTGTCTCTCAGAAACCCCTCGAATATTTTCCCCATTACTGAAGTGAGACTTACCGGCCTGTAGTTACCAGGCTCACTTTTGGTCCCCTTTTTGTAAATTGGAACCACGTTGGCAATGCGCCAATCCAATGATACAACCCTGGTCTTGATAGTATCCACAAATATTAGATATAGCGGCCTAGCTATCACATCCCTTAATTCTCTTAGAACCCTTGGGTGTATTCCATCTGGGTCTGGCAATTTATCAATTTTAATCTTCTTCAACCTGTTCTGCACTTCCTCCTGCGTTAGGTATGAGATATTTTGTTAGGGGTTCATTTTATTCCCCTGCATCTCATGGGGCATTTCCTTTTCGTTTGTGAATACGCTGGAAAAGAAACTATTTAATAGATTTGCCTTCCCTCCATCATCTTCAATGATTTCTCCTGCATTATTTGTTAAAGGGACAGTGCTTTCAGTGCAAATCCTTTTGCTCTTAATATAGTTGAAAAATAGTTTCAGGTTGTTTTTGCTGCAAACTATTTACAGCAGCATTAGCCAGTAACATTATCATGGGATTAATACGTAACGTTGAAAATAAATACACCCACTGGCGTAACAATAGTGGATGCAGGGGATGCGGTTGCACCCGGACCTAGGAGCCTTTGGGGGCCCATAAGGCCTTTCTTTTCAATATAGGGAGCCCAGTACTATGAATAAAGCATTATAGTTGGGGGCCCTGTTACAAGTTTTGCATTGGGGCCCAGGAGCTTTAAATTACGCCTCTGAATACAACCCTTCATAATTATATAACAAGTGAGACAATATAATTCTAACAAGAACTATTTCTATCTCAGCAACTATTTCCATCTTGGGAAGTTATTACCTATCCCCCACAGGATAGGTAACAACTTACTGATTGGTAGGGGCTCAGTGTTCGGACCCCAAGAGTTCAGTCTCAGCATGAAGTGTGAGCAGTGGAGGATGTGCATGCAATCCTTTGCTCCATTCACTTCAATGGGAATGCAGGAGATAGGTGAGCTCAGCGACTTGACTATTTCTGGCAGTCTAAATGAAGCAAGTGGGGTTACACACACAGTTAGTCCCCTGCTGATGTTGCACTGGACAGAGACGGGATACCTGCAGGTTTTAACAGCAGTGTAGTAGAGAGACAGGCTTGAGTTATGGTCAGCAGCACAGGGGCATAAACAGGGTTCAGGCTGTAGAGCAGGGCAGGTAACAGAGTCCAAAATACAGAGCTGAGGTCTGAGAGCACAGAAGTCAGGATGGTCAATTATCAGGCAAGGGTCAGAACCAGGAATACACATAAATTGAGGCTTTGTCACAATGGCTAATGAATAGAGATGAGCGAACACCAAAATGTTCGGGTGTTCGTTATTCGGAACGAACTTCCCGTGATGCTCGAGGGTTCGTTTCGAACAACGAACCCCATTGAAGTCAATGGGCGACCAGAACATTTTTGTATTTCGCCGATGCTCGCTAAGGTTTTCATGTGTGAAAATCTGGGCAATTCAGGAAAGT
Organism: Eleutherodactylus coqui; assembly: GCF_035609145.1. NCBI lineage: Eukaryota > Metazoa > Chordata > Amphibia > Anura > Eleutherodactylidae > Eleutherodactylus > Eleutherodactylus coqui. The sequence goes on along the minus strand of NC_089840.1, from coordinate 138,255,226 downwards.
GATGGGAATGACACAGTGACGGATAGGGCAGGCGAGGGGCTACGTGTTGGGCTGCATCTCAAGTTCACAGGTCCCACTATTAAGCCACAATACCGGCAAGAGTGGCCCCCCCCCCCCCTCCCAACAACTTTTACTTCTGAAAAGCCCTCATTAGCATGGCATACCTTTGCTAAGCACCACACTACCTCCAACAAAGCACAATCACTGCCTGCATGACACTCCACTGACACTTCTCCTGGGTTACATGCTGCCCAACCGCCCCCCCTCCCCCCCCACAGCGCACACCAAAGTGTCCCTGGGCAGCCTTCAGCTGCCCTCATGCCACACCACGCTCATGTCTATTTAGAATTGCGTCTGCCATGACGAGGGACCGCAGGCACACACTGCAGAGGTTGGCACGGCTAGGCAGCGACCCTCTTTAAAAGTGGCGGAGCGATAGCCCACAATGCTGTACAGAAGCAATGAGAAATAGAATCCTGTGCCACCGCCATCAGGAGCTGCACACGTGGGCATAGCAATGGGGAACCTATGTGCCACACACTATTCATTCTGTCAAGGTGTCTGCATGCCCCAGTCAGACCGGGCTTTTTAATTCATAGACACAGGCAGGTACAACTCCCTATTGTGAAGTCCCTGTCGACCCACAGCATGGGTGGCTCCCTGGAACCCACCGGCGGTACACAGAAATATCCCATTGCATTGCCCAACACAGCTGAGGTAGTAATGTCGTGCTTAATGCAGGTGGGCTTCGGCCCACACTGCATGCCCCAGTCTGACTGGGGTTCTTTATAAGTGTACAGATGTAGTAAAAACTCCGTGTGCACCTACAGCATGGGTGGGTGCCAGGAAGCCACCGGCGGTACATAGAAATATCCCATTGCATTGCCCAACACAGCTGAGGTAGTAATGTTGTGCTTAACCCTTTCCAATCCAATTTGTATATGGTTTTCCTAGGGGGCTTACTCTTTTTCTGCTGTTATACAACGGCGCTATATGCTGGCTAAAGCCAGTACTGCATGAGCTGACACGTAGGATAGGCTCCGACAGCAGAGAGGCTGGCAATATACAGTAAGAGAACCCCGACGGACGTCTACCAACAACGGAGCTGTACAGCCTTAAACCCTAATGTCTTCACAGGTCACACAGTGGACTGGAAAGGGTTAATGCAGGTGGGTTTCGGCCCACACTGCATGCCCCAGTCAGACTGGGGTTCTTTACAAGTGGACACATGTAGGTTAAACTCCCTGTGGACCCACTGCCTGGGTGGGTGCCAGGAAGCCACCGGCGGTACATAGAAATATCCCATTGCATTGCCCAACACAGCTGAGGTAGTAATGTCGTGCGTAATACAGGTGGGCTTCGGCCCACACTGCATGCCCCAGTCAGACGGGTTCTTTAGAAGTGTACAGATGTATTAAAAACTCAGTGTGCACCTACAGCATGGGTGGCTCCCTGGAACCCACCGGCGGTACACAAAAATATCCCATTGCATTGCCCAACACAGCTGAGGTAGTAATGTCGTGCTTAATGCAGGTGGGCTTCGGCCCACACTGCATGCCCCAGTCAGACTGGGGTTCTTTACAAGTGGACACATGTAGGTTAAACTCCCTGTGGACCCACTGCCTGGGTGGGTGCCAGGAAGCCACCGGCGGTACATAGAAATATCCCATTGCATTGCCCAACACAGCTGAGGTAGTAATGTCGTGCGTAATACAGGTGGGCTTCGGCCCACACTGCATGCCCCAGTCAGACGGGTTCTTTAGAAGTGTACAGATGTATTAAAAACTCAGTGTGCACCTACAGCATGGGTGGCTCCCTGGAACCCACCGGCGGTACATAAAAATATCCCATTGCATTGCCCAACACAGCTGAGGTAACGTCAGCTGTAATGCAGGTGGGCTAAAAATTAATTTGATTACACTGTAGGCGAGGGCCCACAAAAATTGCTGTATCAACAGTACTAATGTACATCCCAAAAATTGGCCATGGCCAGCCAAGAGGGCAGGTGAAACCCATTAATCGCTTTGGTTAATGTGGCTTAAGTGGTAACTAGGCCTGGAGGCAGCCCAGTGTAACGAAAAATTGGTTCAAGTTAAAGTTCCAATGCTTTTAAGCGCATTGAAACTTATAAAAATTGTTCTGAAAAATTATTTGAGTGAGCCTTGTGGCCCTAAGAAAAATTGCCCGTTCAGCGTGATTACGTGAGGTTTCAGGAGGAGGAGCAGGAGGAGGAGGAGGAGGAATATTAGACACAGATTGATGAAGCAGAAATGTCCCCGTTTTGGATGGTGAGAGAGAACGTAGCTTCCATCCGCGGGTGCAGCCTACGTATTGCTTACGTATCGCTGCTGTCCGCTGGTGGAGAACAGAAGTCTGGGGAAATCCAGCCTTTGTTCATCTTGATGAGTGTTAGCCTGTCGGCACTGTCGGTTGACAAGCGGCTACGCTTATCTGTGATGATTCCCCCAGCCGCACTAAACACCCTCTCCGACAAGACGCTAGCCGCAGGACAAGCAAGCACCTCCAGGGCATACAGCGCTAGTTCAGGCCACATGTCCAGCTTCGACACCCAGTAGTTGTAGGGGGCAGAGGCATCACCAAGGATGGTCGTGCGATCCGCTACGTACTCCCTCACCATCCTTTTACAGTGCTCCCGCCGACTCAGCCGTGACTGGGGAGCGGTGACACAGTCTTGGTGGGGAGCCATAAAGCTGGCCAGGCCCTTAAAGACTGTTGCACTGCCTGGGATGTACATGCTGCTCGATCTACGCACATCCCCTGCTACCTTGCCCTCGGTACTGCGCCTTCTGCCACTAGCGCTGTCGGCTGGGAATTTTACCATCAGCTTGTCCGCAAGGGTCCTGTGGTATAGCAACACTCTCGAACCCCTTTCCTCTTCGGGAATCAGAGTGGGCAGGTTCTCCTTATACCGTGGATCGAGCAGTGTGTACACCCAGTAATCCGTAGTGGCCAGAATGCGTGCAACGCGAGGGTCACGAGAAAGGCATCCTAACATGAAGTCAGCCATGTGTGCCAGGGTACCTGTACGCAACACATGGCTGTCTTCACTAGGAAGATCACTTTCAGGATCCTCCTCCTCCTCCTCCTCCTCCTCCTCAGGCCATACACGCTGAAAGGATGACAGGCAATCAGCCGGTGTACCGTCAGCAGCGGCCCAAGCTGTCTCTTCCCCCTCCTCCTCATCCTCCTCATGCTCCTCCTCCTCCTCCTGTACGCGCTGAGAAATAGACAGGAGGGTGCCCTGACTATCCAGCGGCATACTGTCTTCCCCCGCCCCCGTTTCCGAGCGCAAAGCAGCTGCCTTTATGGTTTGCAGGGAATTTCTCAAGATGCATAGCAGAGGAATGGTGACGCTAATGATTGTAGCATCGCCGCTCACCACCTGGGTAGACTCCTCAAAATTACCAAGGACATGGCAGATGTCTGCCAACCAGGCCCACTCTTCTGAAAGGAATTGAGGAGGCTGACTCCCACTGCGCCGCCCATGTTGGAGTTGGTATTCCACTATTGCTCTACGCTGCTCATAGAGCCTAGCCAACATGTGGAGCGTAGAGTTCCACCGTGTGGGCACGTCGCACAGCAGTCGGTGCACTGGCAGCTTAAAGTGATGTTGCAGGGTGCGCAGGGTGGCAGCGTCCGTGTGGGACTTGCGGAAATGTGCGCAGAGCCGGCGCGCCTTTACGAGCAGGTCTGACAAGCGTGGGTAGCTTTTCAGAAACCGCTGAACCACCAAATTAAAGATGTGGGCCAGGCATGGCACGTGCGTGAGGCTGCCAAGCTGCAGAGCCGCCACCAGGTTACGCCCGTTGTCACACACGACCATGCCCGGTTGGAGGCTCAGCGGCGCAAGCCAGCGGTCGGTCTGCTGTGTCAGACCCTGCAGCAGTTCGTGGGCCGTGTGCCTCTTATCGCCTAAGCTGAGTAGTTTCAGCACGGCCTGCTGACGCTTGCCCACCGCTGTGCTGCCACACCGCGCGACACCGACTGCTGGCGACATGCTGCTGCTAACACATCTTGATTGCGAGACAGAGGAGGAGGAGGAGGAGGAGGAGGGTGCTTTAGTGGAGGAAGCATACACCTCCGCAGATACCACCACCGAGCTGGGGCCCGCAATTCTGGGGGTGGGTAGGACGTGAGCGGTCCCAGGCTCTGACTCTGTCCCAGCCTCCACTAAATTCACCCAATGTGCCGTCAGGGAGATGTAGTGGCCCTGCCCGCCTGTGCTTGTCCACGTGTCCGTAGTTAAGTGGACCGTGGCAGTAACCGCGTTGGTGAGGGCGCGCACAATGTTGCGGGAGACGTGGTCGTGCAGGGCTGGGACGGCACATCGGGAAAAGTAGTGGCGACTGGGAACTGAGTAGCGCGGGGCCGCCGCCTCCATGATACTTTTGAAGGACTCAGTTTCCACAACCCTATACGGCAGCATCTCAAGGCTGATGAATTTTGCTATGCGGACGGTTAACGTTTGAGCGTGCGGGTGCGTGGCGGCGTACTTGCGCTTGCGCTCGAACACTTGCGCAAGCGACGGCTGAACGGTGCGCTGAACTACACTGCTGGATGGGGCCGAGGACAGCGGAGATGAGGGTGTGGGTGCAGGCCATGAGGCGGTAGTGCCTGTGTCCTGAGAGGGGGGTTGCATCTCAGTGGCAGGTTGGGGCACAGGGGGAGAGGCAGGGGTGCAAACCGGAGGCGGTGAACGGCCTTCGTCCCACCTTGTGGGGTGCTTGGCCATCATATGTCTGCGCATGGTGGTGGTGGTGAGGCTGTTGGTGTTGGCTCCCCGGCTGAGCTTTGCGCAACAAAGGTTGCACACCACTGTTCGTCGGTCGTCAGGTGTCTCTGTGAAAAACTGCCAGACCTTAGAGCACCTCGGCCTCTGCACGGTGGCATGGCGCGAGGGGGCGCTTTGGGAAACACTTGGTGGATTATTCGGTCTGGCCCTGCCTCTACCCCTGGACACCGCACTGCCTCTTGCAACCTGCCCTGCTGATGCCCTTGACTCCCCCTCTGAAGACCTGTCCTCCTGAGTAAGCGTTGCACACCAGGTGGGGTCAGTCACCTCATCGTCCTGCTGCTCTTCCTCCGAATCCTCTGTGCGCTGCTCCCTTGGACTTACTGCCCTTACTACTACCTCACTGCAAGACAACTGTGTCTGATTGTCATCATCCTCCTCACCCACAGAAAGTTGTTGAGACAGTTGGCGGAAGTCCCCAGCCTCTTCCCTCGGACCCCGGGAACTTTCGAATGGTTGGGCATCAGTGACGATAAACTCCTCTGGTGGGAGAGGAACCGCTGCTGCCCAATCTAAGCAGGGGCCCGAGAACAGTTCCTGGGAGTGTTCCCGCTCCTGAGCAGGTGTCATTGTAGTGGAGTGAGGAGGCTGGGAGGAAGGAGGAGCAGCAGACAGAGGATTCGGATTTGCAGCAGTGGACGGCGCAGAACTGCGTGTTGACGATAGGTTGCTCGAAGCACTTTCTGCCATCCAGGACAGGACCTGCTCACACTGCTCATTTTCTAATAACCGTCTCCCGCGTGGACCCATTAATTGGGCGATGAATGTGGGGACGCCAGAAACGTGCCTCTCTCCTAATCGCGCAGCAGTCGGCTGCGACACACCGGGATCAGGAGCTCGGGCTGTGCCCACACCCTGACTTGGCCCTCCGCGTCCTCGGCCGCGTCCACGTCCTCTAGGCCTACCCCTACCCCTCAGCATGCTGTATTACCAGTGATTTGATTTAACAGGCAGGAAATAAATTGGCGCAAGACTGCAGGCCAAATATAATTTTTGCCCTTTTGGGAAAACGAAAGGCCCCACTGCCTCTAGTGAATGAATAATCTAAGTTTAATAACTGTGCTGTGTCCCTGCTTATGTGTCACAGAACGTGAGGGTAGCAGAGTTATTATAACTCTGGCAGAGCAGGTATTTTTTTTCCCAATTAAGGAAAGCAAATGGCGAAGCCAGCAGTAAAGCGTAGCTGGGTGCGTATGATTTAGCAATGTTTTTCACGCAGCTCACACGTGTCCACAGGCGTTAGGACGGACAGAGGCTGGACAAATAGATTTGTTTTCAGTTTTTTCCCACCAAAAGGCAGCACTGCGTATATTCAATGAACATGAGAAGTGTAATAACTGTGCTGTGTCCCTGCTTATGTGTCACAGAACGTGAGGGTAGCAGAGTTATTATAACTCTGGCAGAGCAGGTATTTTTTTTCCCAATTAAGGAAAGCAAATGGCGAAGCCAGCAGTAAAGCGTAGCTGGGTGCGTATGATTTAGCAATGTTTTTCACGCAGCTCACACGTGTCCACAGGCGTTAGGACGGACAGAGGCTGGACAAATAGATTTGTTTTCAGTTTTTTCCCACCAAAAGGCAGCACTGCGTATATTCAATGAACATGAGAAGTGTAATAACTGTGCTGTGTCCCTGCTTATGTGTCACAGAACGTGAGGGTAGCAGAGTTATTATAACTCTGGCAGAGCAGGTATTTTTTTTCCCAATTAAGGAAAGCAAATGGCGAAGCCAGCAGTAAAGCGTAGCTGGGTGCGTATGATTTAGCAATGTTTTTCACGCAGCTCACACGTGTCCACCGCCCGTAAGGACGGACACAGGCTGGACAAATAGATTTGTTTCCACTTGTTTTTCCACCAAAAGGCAGCACTGCGTATATTCTATGAATAATAACTGTGTTGTGGCCCTGCCTATACAATTCTTTCCCTGCAGTATCAATGGAGGGTGGAATGCTCTGCAGAGGCGATTTTGAGAAGCCCAAAAAAAATGCAGCACAGCTAACAGCAGCCTGGACAGTACTGCACACGGATAAATATGGCCCTAGAAAGGACCGTTGAGGTTCTTGAAGGCTACACGCACTCCTAACACTCTCCCTGCCTATGCAGCACTTCTGTCCCTAATGCCAGGTGCAACGCTCTGCAGAGCCGATTTTGAGAAAAAAAAAAATTCCACTGCTAACAGCAGCCAACACACAGCTATCAGCGGCCCTAATAAGGACCTTTGGGGGGTCTTGAAGCCTACACTAACTACCAATTCTTTCCCTACAGCAGCTCCGGTATAAACAGCACTGTCCCTCATCTAACTCACACCGCATCTGAGGCGAGCCGCGGGAGGGGACGACTTTTATATTAGGCGAACACCTGATCTCGCCAGCCACTCACAGCAGGGGGGTGGTATAGGGCTTAAACGTTGCAGGGGGAAGTTGTAATGCCTTCCCTGTCTTTCAATTGGCCAGAAAAGCGCGCTAACGTCTCAGGGAAGGAAGTGAAAGTAACCAGAACACCGCATGGTGTTCGTTACGAATAACGAACATCCCGAACACCCTAATATTCGCACGAATATCAAGCTCGGACGAACGCGTTCGCTCATCTCTACTAATAAAACCAATGGCTTAGGCATTCTCCATGAGGGAAGAATGCCTAATATAGCAGGGGATGGCTGGTGATTGGTGGGGGATGGGATTAGGGAGCGTGCGCGAGCTCTACAGGCAGAGGAGTACAGGAGCAGATAAGTGGTGTAAGCAGAGGTGATGCGCCATGACAACATCATTTAAATGTTCGCTTTTGCACATTTTTAACCTTCTAGTTATACACTCCACATACTGCTAATTGAATCCAAGTATGTATACTACATTATCAGTATTGCAGTTGATGAAATATTTAAAAGGGAATGCACTGATATGGCTACAATTAGAGAATCTGTTGCATTCTCTTCCAAACATCTTACATGGAGATGAACCGCACCTAGAAATAAACTGTATGATGTAACCAAGTTTCCTTATGAGGTTGTGCAAAAAATAAACTGAGCAACAACAGATTCAACAATGTTGGAGCCCTTCTGGAAGCGATTGCGTCAAACGATTGTCCTTGCACAAAATCGGTAGATATTTACTGATAATGCACTTTATAGAATTAAACTGGGAACTACAGTCATGAGAAAAACTAAGTACACCTTCTCTGAATTCTATGGTTTTACATATCAGTACATAATAAAAAAACACTTTACAATAAGGTTAAATACAACCTCAAATGAACAAATACACAGGACAAGTTACACTGTGTCATTATTTATTCAACAAAAATTAGGCAAAAATGCTGAAACAGTGTGTGAAAAATTAAATATATGTATACTACTTCCCTACAAATTAAGATGGTAAGTAGCAGTCAGGTGCTGCTAATCAAATGTCCTTGATTAATTGATCATCAGCAACTGTGTCCACCTCTGTAAAAGCAGAAATTTGGGCAGTTTGCTGGTCTGGAGCATTCAGGTGTTTGTTAATGCAACACCCCAAAGGGGTAACCCTGGGCACCTGGCTAACATGAAGAGCTGGGTGGGATAAGTGATTACTTGTCAAGGTGGCACGTACCATGCTCTGGTCCCGGAGGAATGACACACACAGCCAAGGCCAGTGTAGTATCGCAGGCCAGCTTTGACACCCTTATGATAGGGAATGCCAATAAACGATATGGGGGAAGTAGTAGTACTTATCACTTGTGACACCATCGTTCCCACACACCGGTATGCTACGCACCGGAGAAATGACCACTGAGACTTGTGTATAGTACCTCGGGTCCCCAGGAACGGTTAAGGGCCCGGTATAACTTTTACTTAGATGATAAACTTTACAACAGGTAATGCAAGTACAATTAACTTTAAGTAACAGCAGGCTATAGCTCAGACGTAGGGAGGATACACAGGAGGAATATGGTCCTACAGTCCACATTATCTATATGTTACCGGTCCTGGATTGGGAGCACTCCAGAGGAGGAAGGGGGTAGGGGTCGCTTTGCAGACTCTCTGGCAGACAATTATTAAAGGAGGCTTAGCCAATAAACACACCGCACAGCAGATGCGTGGGTGTCACAATAAAGTACCTCTGTACGGTGATCCTAGCTATGGATGGCCGCACAGGAAAAGCCTGTAGTGTGAATGGGTACCTGAACCTCATGACAAGACAAACTGATACATCTACATGCAGGCAATGATTGTATTACGGTTAACCTCTCAAGCGCCGCAGCTGTGCAACACACACTGGAATATGTCAGCACAAGCTTTGCACAGTGCATCTTCATACGACAAAACATGTATGACATTTATGGAGGGGATCAGGATGGTGTTCTGGGCCCCTAGATTAACATAATTCCAAGAAGGGAAAAAATCAGGCATGATCTTAGAGAAGCAATTGTTCCTGTGCACCAATCTGGGAATGGTAATGAGACTATTTCCAAACAATTAGGAGTCCATCCCATCATTCTACAAGAAAGATTATTCAGGATAGCAGACAATTTTCCCAGGAAATTTACCTCAGAGTCAGACCATGCACAGAGAAATTAGAAAATACCCCAAGAGCTACATCTCAGACTCTAAAGCCTTCAGCATCTTATATGTTTAAGTTCATAACAGTTTAAGTATAGATTGTTTGAAAGGTTCACCAGGTGAAAGCCTTTTCTTTCTTAACCCATTAAGGGCTAAGAATAGTACATTTACGGTGCTTGGTCCTGGGCTTTAATCCCAGCCGATAATAAAAATACGGCGGGTGGTAATAAAGCTCCTGCTTCTGCAATCAATCAGAAGCAGGTCAGGTTGTCAGCTGTTAGTCACAGTTGATAACCTGGAGGAGGAGGATGAAGTGGTTTTTAACCACTTTTGCCTTCTCCTTTCTTTGCTACACAGCGCTCAATGAGTGCTATGTACTAAAAAGTGAAAGTGGAAAGCTTTCTTCCACTACGCGAGCCCGGGGGTCACGTGACCGCCGGTATTCCCTGCTACAGCAGAGCTACAGGGTCTTAGCAGACCCTGATCAGCTCACCAGGGACTATTTTCACTACAGGTGATATTTTCCTTGTTACTGGGGCTCCTATGGATGCAGCTCCTATGGATGTCCCAGCTACAGTGAAAAAATGTCAAATAAAGAAAAAACACCATGTGAATGTCCCCCAGAGGTCTTATATGATATCATGTGGGACATAGTTGGTAAAAAAAATAATTACATACATAAATAAAACAAAATTACAGAATAAAATAAAAATATATACATAAGAAAGAAAATAACCCAAAGAGTGAAGGCACTCTTAACCACAAGACTTTTGGAACAATATCATTTGGAAAGACATTACCAAAGTGGAGATAATTGGCCACAATGCCCAGCGCCATGTTTGGGGAAAACAATGAACAGCATATCAGCATAAACACCTCATACCAGCTGTCAAGCACAGTGGTGGAAGGGCGATGCTTGGCTTTGTCTTGCAAATGGCATCGCATTCATGCCCTTGCACTTTTATGTAGTTGTGGCGAACCACCGGCAGGGCCCCGCATCAATCATGACATCTGAGGTCAACCAGTGCCTTATTGGTTAGAGAACAGTCTAACTAAACCCTTGGGAGCCGTTGCACTTCACATAACTACAAAAAAAGTCCCTGCTGCACAACATTATACATAGGTTGAAAAGACATTTTCCTCCAAACTCCTGCATACAAAAGTTTACAGAAAGCAAAGTATGTCAATAGAAGTCAACCACACTCTATTAATCGATGGGGCTCCTTCACACTATGTAAGTAAATCCACTATAAATTTACTAGCATTATATTCCAAATCCCTTTCAATAAATATTCGGAGCTCCTCTCCCTCCAGTCACAGGTGACAAGTCTCCCCTAAGCTCCCCGGCTGAAATAAAACACTTAGGGATTTAGACGTAAAGAAAGCAGGTTGATCAAGTGGCTGATTGAGGTTTAGAATGGACAAAGGGAGTCGGGATTAACTGCACATTATCCAGACAGCGCAGAACGTTCTATGCACGGTGTAGCATTAATATAGGTAGGCTATTTGCACAATGAGCTGGGTTTCTATATCCAATGACATGGAGGCCTCCTATATCATCTTCACATGCAGCTTCTCTGTACCAGAACAGAGATTTCATGTAGTCCCCCAGACAGACGTAACTACAGCCATAGAAGGCGCCACAGCTTCTACACTACTCCGGTAACATTGCCCATCTTCGCAGAAAAAAAGTCAATATTTTACTCCCAAAAGTTCTGAATCACAGTAGAATAAGAGGTTAAGGGACCTTTCATACCGCGTTACGCATTATGCCACCAAGCAGAATATTCAGCACCAAATTCCGCACTGCTAACGTGTGGATTTTGGTGCAGAATTCAGGGACAGCATATTCCGCAACACTGTTGTGGAGTCTTCCGTCCTGTGTGAAAGGTCCCTAAAAGTACAGAAGGGCACAGATACACTTATCAGGTTGGAATCACACATGAAGTTTTCGTTGTTGATGCAGTTTTGTTTATCCAAAGCCAGAAGAAAATCTACAAAGAAATAAAAGTATAACGCCGGCTTTACACAGGCCGTATTTGCTGCATGGTTTCTGCAGCAGAAAACTTGCAGTAAATGCACTGGAAAACCTTAGAGGCCACATCTGCACCTAAGGGCTCTTTCCCATGAGCGTATATCAGCCGGCTGATTACATGGCCGTATTCCTGAGACGTAAAAGCTCCCGGCCGGCCAATGTAGTGTCGGGTGTTTTTACGTCGGACCCAAAAGATGGTCCTGGAACTATCTTTTGGGCCAAAATACGTTGGTCGCTGCATGGCAGCGGCCGGAGGTGGGAGGGAGTTTAGCAGCGTGGCTGATAAACTCCCTCCCTCCGCTCTCCTTTCCCTGTGCAGGTTCACCTCTGCTCTTCTCCCCACTGGCTCTTTGCAATGGGAGCGGGTATGGACGGAGCTAAGCGCGGGCCCATCCAGACCCCTCCCATTGCTGGCTGTGGACAAGGGGCAGGACATGGGCGCAGCTAAGCTCCTACCCTATCCCTGCCCCTTGTCCATAGCCATCAATGAGAGGAGGTGGGATTGGACAGTGCTTAGCTCCTCCGACACCCCACCCCTCCCATTGCAAAGTATGAGCAGGGAGGAGAGCAGAGGTGAGCCTGTGATGGGGAAGGAGGGGAAAGGGGCGACGGCATGGTAGTCTCAGCGTTTATGCGCTGGGACCCATGCCGTCTGAACGGGCGCACAAACGTTTGACTTGTGCGCCCCTTCACCAGTTTTATCTCTCCCAACGTAGCGTATATCGGCCGGCCATGAAAACGGCGGCCGATATACGTTCGTGGGAAAGAAGCCTAAGTGGTTGAAATCTACAACATAAATAGTAATCATGGGCTGAAAATTTTGAATTCGCTAAATTTTCCTAAAATGCTGCGGATTTTCCGTGGAAATTTTTGCGCGTACGGCCATCTGAAACTGCCCTTAAACCTGTATATTCACTACATATTTATGCATGAAGGGAGGAGAAATTTATTGGACCTTTTTGCGTTTTTCTTTCTACACATGAAAAGCAGTGAATATGTGTAGAAAACAATGCAAGAAGGTCCAAATACTCAGTAAACACACAGTTTCAGTCCTAAATAACTACCATGGCTATGAAGCTGTATGCACTATGGTGTTTCTCCCCTTCCACCTCTTTAGCACCAAGCAACTTACCTTGGAGGGTTAATAGGGTGCCCATGTAGGGCTGTCAGAGCAGTGCCACCACCTGTAAGTTGCTGAACAGAGCGGTGTGGAGGTGTGCCGGAGCTCAGAATCCAAGATGGCACTCGCTCCCTGTGCTGCGCCGCCCCCTCTGCCAAGTGCTGGCTGTGTCCTCCAGGAAAGAAGAGAGCCAATCCTTTTGCATCTGGAGTTTGCCAAGGGCCACATAAAATGATGTGGAGGAATGGATTCGACCTGTGGGCCTTGAGTTTGGCAGGTGATGTAGAGAATGATCTCAATTGGAGCGAAAAATTATATCAATACCCCAAACTTTATCACATTTTACAGGGCCGCCCCTACCCATATAGCTTAAATTATTAAACAGAATAAGGCTTTCAAACACTTGTACAATGAGAAAAATAATAATTTCTTAGAAATAATTCAATTATGCAATTTCAACAGGCACATAGCTATTTCTAAGTAGTAATGCAGCAAATATATATTACTGATACATTCTATACACTCCGTACAAATGTACTTTGTTTATCTTAACTGAAATGGTGTCACTAGTTATCTAGATTAGATCATAATTAGATGAACAACTAATCCAAAGAATCAATCATGACGACCATTTATGAAGCCAGATAGGATTTCCTTCACATTAGAATGAACTGTAAATGAACTCAGAGTTTTCTCATTAGTGTTTCCATAGAATCTGAGTACATTGATGTCAGAGAGAAGACCGGTAATGTGTCAATACAAGAGAAAAACGGGGATGTGTCAATACACTTGGTTTAGACTCCAACTGGTGTTTAGACATCTCATTTCAACCAGGACTTACCAGGAGATAAGTGATCACTGAAGTACTCCTTTGTAAGGAAGTAAGCACATCCTATGGAGATCTGATTTAAAGAAAGGCAAAAAGAAATTAATTGGCTTTGAACTGTGGACTCAACATGCTATAAAGGCATTTTTTATCATTTTCGCTATCAATTAACAAGCTGGATATAATACAATAAGAAGATGGACTAATTCAGGATTTTCCAAGCTGTCAAATTTTTTACTGCAGACAGTTTGTAGGAGAATGTATATAACATATGCATGTAAGAAACTAGTTAATGTCCTGTTAAAAAGTTATTGAAGAATATTTAAAAGTTTTGAAAGTGTAGGAACATGGATACAAACCAATACCAAATAGAGACAGCTGAAAAATCATCAATATTTTCCAACTCTTCAGACTTCAGAGATGAAGATCTAGCTAGGGCTGAGGTAGCTGTTCTAGGGACTATCTTAGCAATTACAACAATGGGAAATGTAGGTCTGCTCCTTGCAATCTACAGAAGGAGGAAGAAGATGACCCGAATGCATCTCTTCATTGTGCATCTTGCATATACTGACCTTGCTGTTGGATTTTTTCAGGTTCTTCCCCAAATGATTTGGGACATAACTTTCAGGTTCATAGGATCTGATTTTCTCTGTAGGGTGGTGAAGTATACCCAAGTAATGAGTATGTTTGTATCCACTTACATGCTCATGATGATGACTGTAGACCGATACATTGCAGTGTGCCATCCACTTAAAACATTACAACAACCAACTAGACATGCCTATATCATGATAGTGATCACATGGATCATCAGTTGCCTCTTCAGCCTCCCTCAAATCTTTATCTTCTCTCTTAAGGAAATTCAACAGGATTCAGGAGTTATAGACTGCTGGGCTGATTTTCGATACCCATGGGGGGCTAAAGCCTACATCACTTGGAACACCATTTCCATATTCATTGTTCCCGTAGGTATCCTGGTGATCTGCTACAGCTTGATCTGTTGTGAAATATGCAAGAACCTCAAAGGGAAAATGCAAACTTATGGAGCAAGACAAAGAGAAAGCAATGGACAAGTGATGCCGTCTAGAGTCAGCAGTATTCGGACTATCTCAAGAGCCAAAATAAGAACTGTGAAAATGACTTTTGTTATTGTCCTTTCATACATTATATGCTGGACACCGTTTTTCAGTGTTCAAATGTGGTCAGTGTGGGATGAAAATGCACCAGATGTTGGTAAGATTACTTATATGCCCCATTCATGATATGATGTTTGAAGTTTGATGAGAATGATATATCCTAAATAACCTAATTCATGAAGTATGTCTTCATATATATTGGTAAGTAAACAATTAGACAGGTTACTCTTGTGTATACCCAGTGGGGGATTAAGAGGACAATGGGCGCATGGCTGTTCATACAACTTGATGCCCCTCACATACAACGTGCCCCTTCCCCCCAATAGAATGTTCTCTAGCACACCATTAGATAAGGAGCCTCAACAATAACCACTTGTTGTGGATTTTGGTGTGGATCAGTTCCAGATTTAAACACTTCAATTGTGTGGATCTGTATCAAAATTCATGTCAAAATCCGCACCAAATGGTATGGATTTTACTGCACATTTGCTGTGGATTTTTCTGATGTGCAATATCCATGGCAAATGTCCCATGCATGAACTTGCCTTCCCCCCCAAAAAATTATTCAAATATTCTATAGGACAACCTTTATAATGTTGTGAGCTTAGATTCAGTGGCTCAACTTTAGTATAACTCGGATTAATAATTACCATATACGAGTAATGCATGGAATTACAGGCTCTACATAGTAACAGTACATTCACACATAGCGGTAAGTGGTGTGGATTTTCCACAGTGGAAAATCCACAATAAAATCCAAGTCAATTCCACATCAAAGACTATTTCAAAATTTACACAATTCTTTCAGATTCTGGTGCTCATCCATAGCTGATTTCGCCCTTTCAAAACAACTGCAGATTTGCACCAAAATCCGAATCAAATCCACACAAATGGTGTGGATTTTGACGGGGTCTTTGATGCAGAACTAATGTGGATTTTGAAATGGATTTTCCTCTGTGGAAAATCCACACCAATGTCTGCTACATGTGAACATATTCTAATAGTACTTAGAGCACATTTACCTTCAATTATCACAAGTAATGTTATCTCTGTTTGGAGTCGTCCGTATTAGTTTTTCTTCTACTGTGCCCAAATTCACCATTGAGATTTTTTTCAGCCACGTCTCACCACTGCTCACTCTCCCCAGGTGTACAGCAGGACATCAACACTCCTCTTCTTAGCACTCACTGCAATTGGAGTACTTGGCCTAGGAATGGGGGAAGATTGATGATGTCCTGCTGTACCCCTGTGAGAGTACTAAGGCGTTTAACCACTTCCTCTCCCTGCCGCTGGAGGTTTAGCAGTGCAGATTACAATAGGGTTTATTTTAAAAAGCCATGGGTCCCCGTGGAGCCTCAGGCCCGGGGCAATCATCCCTAATATAATCCGCCTTTGTGTATACCAATGACTGCTGTCAAGCAGTTGTACCCAATTTGTGGTTTAATAAATGTGGCTTGTGGAGTGGTTTAGGTCAGCAGCATAACTAAAGGCTCAGGGGACCCTGTCCCACACCTGTACTCGTACCTAAATCGCACTGCATTAAGCTGCAAAATGAATTCACCTACATGATCTAGCCCCTTGACATAAGCTTTCCAAACACAATTAATTTGCTGGACTACATGAAGATTTATTTGTAGCCCCTTAGGCCACTCTTACACATGCGCTTTTAAAGTGATCACTGCAGCGTTTTGAACACCATGGTAATTGCGGTACAACACTCCCATTGATTTCAATGGGGCCTCGCAGACCTGCACTCGAACACAGTGTTTTCTAACGCCGTGTTTTTCAAGTGCTGTCTGCTGTATTTTGGCGTGTTTTCGAGATTCTTAACACACCTCAACACTCATCAGGTAGATGGGCTGCGTTAAAAAGCACTGTTGAACCCAGTAACCTGCGTTCCAAAAAGCCGTTACAAATTGCGGAAAAACGCTGTTATCAAAATTGCAGCATTTTGCCGACGCTGTGTGTAAGAGTGGCCTCAGGCTGTATTCATGTTTTTTGTTGTACTTTTGATCCACAATTAAAAAAACACATTAAAAAATGCATGCAGTATTCAAAAACCACAAACGTTTTTAAGAAACTGCATAAACTATTAAAAACCGCATGTGTTTTTGATACCTTTTTTAATTGTATGTAAAGTGTATAATTATATACAGGAGATACCCAGCTTGTACCAGCATGGCCATATAACTATATACTGGGAGAAGTATATACATCTCCTGTATACAGTGATATCGACCATGCTGGTGTAAGGCCGGATTCACATCTCCATTGGATCCTCCAGTCGGAGGTTCCGTCACAGATCTGACTCAAAATACTGGGAAAAAAAGCCCCGCATGCATGCAGCGCTCTATCCAAAAGCCAGGCAGCTGAATTGAAACCTAACAGACCCTATTATAGTCAGTGGAGTCCACCCGGCACTATTCGGTCCATCCAGAGACAGAGCTATTCGGCTGCGGGGATTCCTCTTTCCTGCTCCCGGAATGGAGCAGATAAGCAGAATCCCCAATGCAGGTGTGAAATCAACCTAAGGGTTCATGCCCATGGCTGGATGTGTAAGATGCTGCGTGTCTCCCCACAGCATTTTACACATTTCCAGCCATGCTTGCTGCCGCCAGAGACCACGTATGGCACTGCACATGCCCACAAATCCCACGCACACTTTGGGCAGTGTGATTTTTTTTTTATTTTTAATTCGTCGCTCTGTTCAGAGTGTGGTGTATGGAAACGTTGACCATACGCAATCGATTGCATATGGACATTGTATCATACGCAGCCCATACAAGTGTATGGGGCTCACGCTGCCTATGTATGTAGAGAAATAGAGCATGCTGTGATTTATTTCTCTTGTGTATCGATACGCAGTGTCCACACGCCGGTGTGCATAGAACAATGAAAGTCCATTGACTTTCACTGACTCTATTCACTGCATATCACACAGCCGTGCAACGCACGCGTGATACGCAGTGAAAACACGGTTATGTGCATTAGCCCTTACCTGAGTATCTCCTGTATATAATTATGTATGTACAGCTGATATATGTAATACATCTCCTCTCCTGTAAACAACGATATATCATGGTATACCTGCATGGTCAATATCACTACATACAGGGGATGTATAGCTTATACCAGTAGTATATATATATAATTATATACAGGGTATATAATGCACTCAATGTGCATTTTGTATATGGTGGGGGTCTCTGGGCCCCATAGCGCAGGGGCCGGGTCGCAATTGTGATCCCTACTGGTACGCCACTGGTTGAGGTTTTTTTCTGCACATACTCCAAATGTCCGCTTGCAGGACAATGACACATCTTTGGAATAGAGTCCAGCCAGTTAAGCTCTAGGTTTGTCTCAGTTGTTGGAGCATCTCATCTAGTTTCACACTCCCAGCGTAGATGGTGAGCTCATCCTGTCAGATTTATACCATGGAGAGATGCAGGGAGGGTTTCATCCCCCCCCTCTATCACGACTTTCAGCATCTTCTACAGTTTATTATGTCTCACATTAAAGTTCATAAAGTTTTGTGTGCAGGACTTGCTTACTGAAGAATACCACCTTCCACCAGGCAGCAAGGAGATGAGCGAGCATACTCGTCCGAGCTTGATACTCGTTTGAGTATTAGGGTGTTCGAGATGCTCGTTACTCGTGACGAGTACCACGCGGTGTTCGGGTTACTTTCATTTTCTTCCCTAACAAATTTGCGCGCTTTTCTGGCCAATAGAAAGACAGGGAAGGCATTACAACTTCCCCCTGCAACGTTCAAGCCCTATACCACCCCCCTGCAGTGAGTGGCTGGCGAGATTAGGTGTCACCCGAGTATTAAAATCTGCCCCTCCCGCGGCTCGCCACAGATGCATTCTGACATAGTTCAGGGAAAGTGCTGTTGATGCCGGAGCTGCTATAGGGAGAGCGTTAGGAGTGATTTTAGGCTTCAAGAACCCCAACGGTCCTTCTTAGGCCATAGAAATCGCAGATCGCACCTATGTGCGATCTGCGATTTCTGTTCTCTTCTCTATATGCGCTCAATGGGGCCGGCGGCAGCAGCGCCGACCCCATTGAGAACATATAGAAGACAAATCATTCTTCTCTGCCACAGCTGTAACAGCTGTGGCAGAGAAGAACGATGTTTGCCCATTGAATTCAATGGAGCCAGCAATACAGCAGGTTCCACTGAAAGCAATGGGCTGCTGGCGATCGCGGGATGAATTGTCGGGAAGGGCTTAAATATATAAGCCCTTCCCTGCAATTCATCAAGAAATGTGTTACAATAAAAATATATACCGGCGTATAAGGCGACGGGGCGTATAAGACGACCCCCCAACTGTCACCTTATACGCCGGAAATACAGTGGAGCAAAGAATAAAAATCATTACTCACTTCACCGGTGCTTCTGCGGTGCTCCTGCAGGCTGTCGCTCCCTCCTGGTCCCCGGCAGAGCATTGCTTTCTGGACGCAGTGGTTGAAATCCCCACCTCCAGAAACACACGTGCCTTCAGCCAATCACAGCCATTCAATGACATCATTGTCATTGGCTGTGATTGGCTGAAGGCACGTGTGTTTCTGGAGGCGGGGATTTAAAGCCCTTCGTAGAGAAAGCAATGCTCTGCCGGGAACCAGGAGGGAGCGACAGCCTGCAGCAGCGGCGCAGAACACCAGGAGAAGTGAGTAATGATTTTTATTCTTTGCTCCACTGTATTCCCGGCGTATAAGGTGACAGTTGGGGGGTCGTCTTATACGCCCCGTCGCCTTATACGCCGGTATATATTTTTATTGTAACACATTTCTGGATGAATTACAGGGAAGGGCTTATATATTTAAGCCCTTCCCGACAATTCATCCCGCGATCGCCGGCAGCCCATTGCTTTCAGTGGAACCTGCTGTATTGCTGGCTCCATGGAATTCAATGGGCAAACATCGTTCTTCTCTGCCACAGCTGTTACAGCTATGGCAGAGGAGAACGATCTTTATGCTGACAGTGGGGGGGGGGGGGGGGGGGGGGGCGGGGGGCCCACTCTTGCCGCTATTGTGGCTTAATAGTGGGACCTGGGAACTTGAGATGCAGCCCAACCTGTAGCCCCTCGCCTGCCCTATCCGTTGCTGTGTCGTTCCCATCACTTTCTTGAATTGCCCCGATTTTCACAAATGAAAACCTTAGCGAGCATCGGCGATATACAAAAATGCTCAGGTCGCCCATTGACTTCAATGGGGTTCGTTACTCGAAACGAACTCTCGAGCATCGCGAAAATTTCGTCCCGAGTAACGAGCACCCGAGCATATTGGTGCTCGCTCATCTCTAGCAAAGAACATTTTTTGAAGCCAACTAGATCACAACACATAATGGTGTGATTACTGATTTTTAAGTGCTGTGGAATAAAAAAAGCCTGCACCATTGATTTTTGAGTTCCAATTCCATTATTTAAAAAATAGACAATAGATATGGAATTTAAAAGCCTACTCCGGTGAGCTAGTGTTACTTTGGTTAGTTATTCTTTCTGAGACTGCCGGCTTCCATATCCTCAGTTGGTCATGCAATCTCAATTCTGATTAGCTCAGATCTACTTGGGGTTATATGTTCATTTTCTAGTCAGTCTCTTAGGGCTAATGCCGACGGTTGGACTTCTGCTGTGTTTTATGCGGTAGAAATCCGCGGCGTTGTCCCGCAGCTATTAGGTTCGATTAAACCTAATAGCTGAATATTCATGCTGCGGAATTTCGCAGCGTGAAAGAAACCGCAGCATGCTCTATTTGCCATGGAAAAACACGCGGCTGGCTTCCATTGTAGTCAATGGAAGCCGTCTGTCACGCTATACTTCCGCTGTGAGCACAGCGGAAGTACTGCGTGATTACGCGTCTCCGCCCACCGCTGGTCGCGTCATCGGACACTGATGGCGCTTTATGCGCTGTACTGCGCGCCGGACCGGCTGAGAGCTAACATGCAGCGGATCCGAGAGGTGAGTATGGGGTCCTTGAGTGGCGCCGTGACGGACTCCGCTGTGATATTCTGCTGGCGGAGCCCGTCATGGCCGTGGGCATGAGGTCCAAGTCCATGTGATGCTATTACAAGAATCCTACCATGGAAACTGCCTAGAGGGGGGACGCAGACACACCTATCACAGTTACTGATGATGATCACGCAAGTCCTTTCACACAGCTTTAGTAGAGGAGATCACAGCTCATCCTAATAATTGTATACTTATGGTCTGTAGCTTATTTTGGTGACTATTGAAGGTAATAATAATTAAATTGTCCCCCAGCAGGCAAAAATGTTATAGTCTCTAACTAATGATGTGCTGATGGCTCATGGGACTGATGTGAAAATGAATGGTGTCTGATAAGTATTAGACAGGGGACTGCACAGTGTAGCAGTGGCTGCAATACACAGAGGAGACCTCTAGAGTGACACAGGCAATCAGGTGAGGGGGGCAGTGATCGAAAAATGTGTTTTCACTTGCGTGGCCCTTTAAATATAGCATGCACAGTATTTAAAGTATTACAAATGATATTCAGCCTGAATACAACTTTGCAATGCAATTACTCTGGACAACTAGCAAATTTGTATTGATGAATCTGAGCTAATGTGTTTTATCCAAGCCTGCAGTAGCAGTATAGTATAGAAAAGCTGAAGCAGTTTTTTTTTTTACATTTATTTCCTTCTTTTCCACGTTTCTCCATTTTAGACTCTTCAGACTTTGCATTCACCATAACAATGTTGTTGGCCTGCCTGAGCAGCTGTAGTAATCCATGGATCTATATGTTCTACAGTAGTCCCAAACTCTGTCCAAGAATTCCTTTTCTTCATGCCCGTAGGCAGAACAGCATAGGAAGCGCCTCCAGTCGCCGGGACACCCTCCTGACTCAGATTCGCACACATTCTTTGCGGATGCAGGGCACATCCCACAGAGATCTCTGCCCAGCGTATGAAGACACAGTGATGGAATCAGCACTACTCTGATCAGTAAATGAAAAATTGTATATTTTGATAGATTGATATCAAAGGCGTTCAAACTAACAAACACTGATAATTGTAATTATGCTTTTTGCCATATAATTGTGTAAGAATGCAAAAATTCCAATGTGTGTGTTTATAAGCATTTCTATCCATTGCCAGGTAATAATCTGAGAATATTATGTGTGTTTGAGATCTCTGATCCGCAGCTACAATACATTGCTAACTGTATATATTCTATATGTGATCCTAGTTGCAGTATAGTATATTCCTAATGCTAGTCCTCTCTTGTATTTTGCACCATTTGGAACATATTCATTATAATGAAATGAAATAAACTTAAAAATCTCTTTGTGTATCCAAAGAACAAAGTCTGAAGTTAAATTATTTGTGTTCAGGATCTTACAAGTTGTTTTACTGACAGTTTCTATTTATTTGTATTTGCCACTTTCACTACATATCGCTGCCCCTTTCACACTACGGTTTAGCCTCTGTTGAGCCTTTCTGTCTCTGTTCTGTTTTTAGTGTTGAAAAAGTGGAATTAAAACTGAAGTAAATATGAGTGAAGAGAGGTCACAGGGGCTGCAGCCAATAACAGAGCTCACCAATCGATAGCTTAACTCTGTCATTGGCTGCAGCCCCTGTGACGTCCTGTAAACTGGGCGGGACTGCAGAGGTAGACAGAGACTGGAGCAAGGGACTGAGCATCGTCACAAGAATGGGGAAAGGTGAGTATAGGACAATTTACGTCACTCAATGGGAAAGGCGTTGAACTGAGATGGTACAACTTGGACAACCCATAACTTGAACAACCCTTTAAATAATGTACTACTCAGTCAGTTTAATCAAGCACAGCTTTTTAGGATATACCATATGAAAAATTAATCTTGTTATTTGTATACCATCAACTTATTCCACAGCGCTTTCAGGTTATTTATTTATTACCCTCCACAAAGCTGGGTACTCATTTTACTGACTCAGAACGATGGCAGGCTGAGTAAACCTTGAGCCAGCTACCTGAACCATGCAGAGATTGATGACCTTCAGGTCATGAGCGAGAGCATTTCTGCTGCCTTAACACTCTGCACCACACAAGACTCATTTGTGAATCATGGGATACAATATTGACATACTATAATGCAGAGTTATATAAAGCATACTAGTAAACTTTGAGTAAGATCCATGTGGCAGCATAAATTTCAAAATCAGATCAATAAGTGAGAAAAAAAAGTACTTTCCAGACTGAAGATTAGATTTTTTCGGTATTATTCATTTTGGACATTAATAAGAATTAATTAATTTTTGGTATATACAAAAATAAATTAGCTGATCAGGTCGCAGGTGCTAATTAAAATCCAGATCTTTTTTTAGAACAAATTAAAAAATACCCACAAAGAAATCGCCAACACATTACAGATGCAATAATATAATGCAATGTATAAGGCAATGTGTAATGATTAGAGATGAGCGAGCATACTCGTCCGAGCTTGATGCTCGTTCGAGTATTAGGGTGCTCGAGATGCTCGTTACTCGAGACGAGCACCACGCGGTGCTCCATTGAAAGCAATGGGCTGCCGGCGATCGCAGGATGAATTGTCGGGAAGGGCTTAAATATATAAGCCCTTCCCTGCAATTAATCCAGAAATGTGTAAAAATAAAAAATATATATATACTCACCTTGTCCCGGCAGACGGAATTCAGCGCGGCCAGCCTGCAGTGGGTGTGAAGGGGGTGTGAGTCAGACCTGCCCCTGATTGGCTCAGCGCTGATCCAATCAGAGGCAGGTCTCACTCACAACCATTCATGAATTCACGTGAAGGGGGTGTGAGTCAGACCTGCCCCTGATTGGCTCAGCGCTGAGCCAATCAGAGGCAGGTCTCACGCACACCCATTCATGAATTCACACCCATTCATGAATTCATGAATGGGTGTGAGTGAGACCTGCCTCTGATTGGCTCAGCACTGAGCCAATCAGGGGCAGGTCTGACTCACACCCCCTTCACACCCACTGCAGGCTGGCCGCGCTGAACTCCGTCTGCCAGGACAAGGTGAGTATATATACAGTATATTTTTTATTTTTACACATTTCGGGATGAATTGCAGGGAAGAGCTTATATATTTAAGCCCTTCCCGATAATTAATCCCGCGATCGCCGGCAGCCCATTGCTTTCAATGGAGCCGGCTGTATTGCCGGCTCCATTGAATTCAATGGGCTAACATAGTTCTTCTCTGCCACAGCTGTTACAGCTGTGGCAGAGGAGAACGATCTTTATGCTGACACTGCGGGGGGGGGGGGGGTCTCACTCTTGCCACTATTGTGGCTTAATAGTGGGACCTGGGAACTTGAGATGCAGCCCAACATGTAGCCCCTCGCATGCCCTATCCGTTTCTGTGTCGTTCCCATCACTTTCTTGAATTTCCCAGGTTTTCACAAATGAAAACCTTAGCGAGCATCGGCGATATACAAAAATGCTCGAGTCGCCCATTGACTTCAATGGGGTTCGTTACTCGAAACGAACTCTCGAGCATCACTGAAAGTTCGACTTGAGTAACGAGCACCTGGGCATTTTGGTGCTCGCTCATCTCTAGTAATGATGAATCTATGACTCTGGGCTCTTTGATAGGGACCTTTAGGTCACCCTTTTAAAGTATCATAAAAATGCAACCCTTGACCCAAGAGCAATAACTAAGGAAATCAGTAGAAGGAATGCTAAAATTTTACAAACAGAGAATTTATTTGCAGGAGTTCCAACAGCTTGGAAATTTATAAGCAAACAGAAAAACAAGTGTGGTAGCTGGCATGTGTGTTGTGACCTAAAGAATGTTTTGTCTTAAGTTTGTGACTTAAGATTAAGTGACTTTAGATTCAATGGCTTCAGGGAGTCATTTATATTTCATTTATTTATTTTTCACTTGCTCGAATTACTTGGTTTCACTTTTTTTCTGCTATCCACATTAATTAAAAATTGTTTCAAAATTTGCAATGCCATCCAGGACACATCTTGTGTGATGTGTGCAGTCCTTACATTCCAATTTACAAGATGTGTTGCAGTTTTGTACTTTTGCAGTTCAGAGCCTAAATCTGAATGAGCAACTTGCAACACTGAGATCTACCGACAACTTGGAAAGGGGTTTACTGCACACCGAACAGATACTCTGGGACAGATGTGGGAATAGACAGTAGCATTGGAGGTGAAGAATGATCAGGCAGCTAACTGGGTGATAGAAAGCAGGCTAGAGAGAAGAGTGTCAAGGGAGGCTAGTCCTGATCTGGCACATCTTAATGTTTGCCAAGTTGGCAAATGAGGAGGATGTCAATTCAGGGTTAGCACTATTGTAGCAACAGGGACTGGTTCTACCACAGGGATGGGCTGCATATCAGTTGGGAGGGTGCAGCTGTACCTGGGGAAAAGATGGCTAGAAAGTTAGAAGAGTGCTTAAACTAGGAACTGGGGAGAGGGCAAACGCAAATATAGATGGGGATATAGTATAGACAGTGACCTGAAAATCAGGATGAAGTGGCGGGAGGTATTAGAATACTTAGTAAGTATATCTTTAAAATTTATCAAAAACCTCTAAGTCGCATAGTGTCTCAGTTTACACCTAACGGGAACTTCATGATTCTCATTTGCCCAAGTAAACAAACTGGTGATGTCATCATTGGAAATCTTTAACTTCTCATTCACTTATCATTCAGTGTTTCACATTCCCATTGTGAAACATTGTACAATCAGTGTTTAAACACAACAAGAATCCATCCAACTATAATTTTTTATGCCAGCTAAAACTGAACGACGAACGAGAAGCGTACAATTCTCATTTGTCGTTCAGTTATCGGCTCACATCTAAACTGAATGATTATCGTTCAATTTTGTTTGTCTGGACAATTTTTGGAACAATAATCGTACTTTTTAAATGCACCTCAAGTTGGGGGCTTCGGCAGTGTAACTCTAATATATTTAAGATTATGCACCTGGTTAGGAAAAATACATGTCGTCATTGCATACTATATGGGAAACCACCAGTGTCAGGCAGCTGCTGCTGCAGGCAAATGGGATCATGTGTACACCAGTGCACCAATGTAAACCAGTGCTCAAGAAAGACATATTGGAGCTTGAGAAGGTTCAAAGGTGGGCAACGAAAGTGGGCAAGCAGAAAGATGATCAAATTGGGGTTATTTTTGTTTAGAAAAAAGGGGCAACCTAATAAATATGTATAAATATATCGAGGGACAGTACAGGGGTCTCTTCCACGATTCATTTACACCCAGGACTCTGAGAGTAACAAGGGGGCGCCCTCTATGTCTAGAGGAAAGAAGGTTTCTACACCGATATAGGATGGGATTCTTTACTGTAAGAGCAGTGAGACTACGGAACTCTCTGCCTGAGGCCCTATTTACATGACTGTATATGCACAGCTGTTTAGCTATGTCAAAAAATCAGGCAAAAATCGCGACAATCTGAAGCTTTGGATTCCAATTTATTCATTCAGATGCACGATTTTTAGCTGCGTAAAAAAATTGCACTGGCAAAAATTGAACATCAGCGGCGGCTTTCGGTCGCCGATTTTATACGCTGCGTCCAAAAAAAAAGGTCTTGCCCTAGTTTTGGCCGAAATATGCTGGAAGCTCCCAAAGACACCTATTGGAGCTGAAAAAAAAGGAAAGGGGAGGAAGTTTAGCTGCATCAAATGCTGGAAAAATAAGACAGCTGGCCCTATTTAAGCATTAATAGTCATTCTGAGGATTTCTACCGATCAAAGGATTTCCACGCTGCAGCGTGTCGATTGGCTGGAGAAGATACGCGACTAAAGATCGATACTTGATCGTAGCTATTCTTCATTCATTTGATTTTTCTGTGTGTTCGGCCGAATGTTAAAATGCATACAGTCATTTGAAAAAGGCCTGAGGACGTGGTGATGATGAACTCGATAAAAGAGTATAAGAGGGGCCTTTCTTGAGCATTACAACAGTACATGCTATATCACTGATTACTTCAGAAGGGTCGGTGATCTGGGGATTATTCTGATTGGCAGATTTAGAGTTGGAAGGAATTTTTTGAGGAAAATTGGCTTCTACCTCATTGGGGGTTTTGCCTTCCACTAGATCAACATTGCAGAAAAGTATGTTTCACTTGTTGGACATGTGTCTCTTTTTGGCTTTACAAACTACGTTGCTATGTTAAAATGAGATCTTGTGGGATGATATACAATTGAAGCTAATAATTATGGAGGGTTGGATTTAAAAACAGAATCAGGAAGAAGGCTGCTTTGTTGACCTTCACTCGAAAACTGTTGTCTCATGGTAAAAATGGGGCAAGGTAAATTTTTATATGACAGCTTATCATGATGAGCAAGAATCAGTAGGTTTTGCTGGTGGATGAGATGTTCTTTTGAAGGGAACTGACACAGGGACTATAATCGTGTAATCTACTGATTCAACTTTCTTCTTCAACTTCTTTTTCTTCCCTTCAGAGCCTTTGATGTCCACATTTACATAGTCAGGAGTTTCAACAATGTTCTCATAATCTGGAAGTTGTTTTTTGTTGTCGAAATGGACAGTGGTGTAGGTGACCTTCGTCTGTAAGAATTACAGCAAATTGATGTTTAAATGAACACAAGAAAAGCATAATGCACAACCCTGGGACTATTCTAGAGGTTTCTTCTCTCCTCCCTGTATTATGGTCCATGAAGATATCGTCAGATATTTTTGTGAATGACCCTATGTATCTTAAGTATTCAATAAACCAAGACCATAAACCAATGCAAACCAAATCAGTCTTTAGAAATTAACTTTCTAGATACTTCTTTAGTATGGTGAAGAAGAAGACAAGAGGCGTTATCATTGATTCAGAATATTTGCCTATGCTATTTAATAAAAATCATTGGTTACAACTTACTCATAAAATTATTAAAAATGGCCATAATATTTCCCTTCTGAAGTTTTTTATATTGATCTTGGCAGTGGTGCACTGAGAGTGGTCAGGATTTCTGGTCATAGAAGACAATATGGTCCTGTCCAACCACAAGAGCCATGATAAACTCAAATTGTGTGAATGCTGTAAAACAAATAAGGAAGATGGAACAATACCTTTGCAGCACCACCTATTGCTGTCTTCCAATGGGTGGCACTGCAGAGGTATTATTCCATCTCCCTTATTTGCATATTTCCCAGAGAAGCATGGGTGGCCTTATAAGTCTCCTCACTCACTCACCTTCTAGGTGCTCTCCCTAAGAAGAAAACATAGTGTTGCTGTAATACAGTAACCAACTAAAGAAATTGGTGCCCCCTCTGGCCATTGCTAATGCACAATTGGTCAGTCTATTAGGGTACGAAATGGTCCAGTCAGATACATCATTTATACATCATCTGCTATTTGCATATTGTGCCTTCTATCTATCAGCTTCCCAATCAGGAAATCATTGGGGCATTTAGTCGCATATAATATTTACCCATAAAAGGATCTGTTCTACTGCTAAGTGTCCTTAACTCTTTTGTCAATATTAAAAACATACTATATCAGCAAAGTACTGCAGCTGGTAAATATGCCCCTATAGGTCCAGGCAGACTATATATAAAAAGAAACTTTTTACCAGAATGAAATTATTAGCACTTATTAGCAGGACAGTTTATAGACAATTGACTTTCTTAAAAGCCATAACTTTTTTATTTTTCCATCCACCCGCCATATAAGTGCTTCTTTTTTATGTGGGGAGCTGTAGATTTTATCAGTACCATTTTTGGATACATACAATGTATTGTAAAACTTTTATTTATTTTCTTTGGAGGCCAGGGAGAAGAAGCATCAATTCTGCCATTGTAGATTTTTTTTCTTACATCATTAATCATGCAACATAAGGGCTTATTCAGATGTGCGTATATCGGCTGGGTTTTCATGACCGGCTGATATACGCTGTGCCTTTCTGCAAGGGGAAGAGGTGGGACAAGTCGGGAGCAGTGCACTGAGCTCCCACCCCCTTTCCGCCCCTCGCCACTATTTGCAATGGGAGGGGGCGGAAAGGGGGAAGAACTAAGCTCTGCTTTCGTTCCGCCCCTCCCATTGCAAACAGTGGCGAGAGGCGGAGAGAGGGCGGAGAGGGGGCGGGAGCCCAGTTCCTACTCCTGGCCCGTTCCGCCTTCTCCTCCTGCAGAAAGGGACAGAGTATATAGGCCGGGCGTGAAAACCCGGCCGATATACGCACGTCTGAACAAGCCCTAAATGACATGATAATTTTTTTCTGCGGGTTGACAATACCAGAATTATATTTTTTTTTTTAGTTTTTTTTACTTTAGCACAATAAACCCCCTTTTTTAAAATATACCCATAGCTCTTGTATTTTTCCAACTCTGTGGGGGTTTGTTTTTGGCATAACAAACTGTAATTTTTATTGGCACCATTTTGGGTTACATATGGCTTTTTTGACCACTTTTATCATGCTTTTTTGGAAAGTGAATGAACAAAATAAGCATTTTGGCTCAATTTCTAGATTTTTTTTTACAGCATTAGCCATGCAGAATAACGTGTTCCCTCTATTGTACGGTTTGTTACAGATGCAGCAATACCCAACATGTGAGTTTATATATATATATATATATATATATATATATATATATATATAATTTTTCTAACAAACTACTGTACTACAATGCATTATTGCTAATCATAACAATCAGAAGCCATGGCAAACCCAGATGCCATTGTCTGGCATCCCATTGGCCCTCTGTAATTAAATGGCGTAGGGCTGATGACATCACACAGTGAGCGCGCTCCCTTTGTGAACCCTTTACATGCCACGATCAATATTGATTTCGGCACGTAAGTGGTTAACAGTGGGGATCGATAGCCAGCCCCTGCTATGAATGGAGTGGGCTCAGCTTCTAAGCCCTCACTATCCATAGGGTGTAAGTGTGTGCCCATTTGTGGGAACTGTTTCCCATTAGAGCAACCATTTATGTCCTGAGGCAGAAACTGGCTAAAGGGGTATTCTTGGATTTTAAGTCATTAGTAGTTGATAAACTGGGGCCTACTGCTCAAGATCCCTCTCCATCAGCAGATTGTCCGGCCTGCTGACCGTGCAGCATTGTCATCAGTGGTCGGAGGAGGACGTTGCAATGCAGGCATCACTCCTTTTCAAATTAATGGGAGTGAAGTGGGTCCCTGTCCATCAACTATTGATGACCTATCCAGACAGTAATTCATCAGTTAAAAAAGCCCAGAATACCTCTTTAGTTCTTTATCTTTCCATCATTTTCTTCTAGCCATTTTAGTAATGAATACAAGAATGCTGATGGAGGCCCGGTGATGACAGGACAGACAGAGATGACAAATCTCTAGATAGAATATGCCATCGATGTTCAGTTGATATGGATCCAAATACTGTTATACCTGTGAATCGCTAGAAGGAAGGAATGCTCCATGCCACAGATGACAAATGACAATGTGGTCCGGCCCCTTCCTACCCTGTTTCACTGAAAATAAGACATACCCTGAAAATAAGACATAGCATGATTTTCCAGAATTTTTGAGGATGCAAAATGATTTTTCAGGCTTTTTGAGGATGCGTGAAATATAAGCCCTACTCCAAAATTAAACCCTGCTAACAGTTAATTAAAAATGTCAATTTAAATAGTGTCCAGGCATCTATACATGTAAAAAAGTTAAACCTTTTTGAACAAAAATTTAAATAAGACACTGTCTGATTTTCGGGGAAACGCGGTAGCAAGGCTGCCACTTTAGTGATTGGATAAAGCTCTGTCAATCAAACATTGCCAGCAGATCCTTCAGAAAATCATCTAAAGAGCAGTTTTCATTACTACTAACACCTATATTACCTTTTGCTTTGATAGCTTCTGCTTTTCTCCGGAGTCAGAATAGTCCGAACCTTCAGAACTTGTAGAATCACTGTCATCTGAAAAATACAGAAAAAACATTCTGCATTAGAAATTAGAAAAAGGAAAATAACTGCCATGTCCTTCCAACTCCCAACTACAGAGGGGTATTGTCACTGTCCCAAATTACCTGCAAAGGAGAGAGGAGATAATAATAAGGCTGGCTTTATACGGGCGTATTTGTGCACATATTTGCATGCCAAAACTTGTGCATGCAATATGCAGAGGATAAGACATTGATGTCAATGGGTTTGTACACGTTTCCTGATTTTGCACGTGCATTTCTTGAGTGCAAAAAAAAATAGGATCTGCTCTATTTCTGTGCGCATTTGTGCACCAAGCTTCCCTATAGAAGGGCCCTCCTTAGAGGAGGTGCAACATATGTGCGCTATAGATGAGGCTGTTTTGTGTGAGCATTTTAATGTGCTTTTTGCGCACGCAGGGCATTTTCTTTTGCATGCGGCATACAAACACACATCACTTTAATTAGCTATTTAGTTCCAGTTGTGTTCTTTCTTTCAAGGAATTGTGCAGCACATTGCACATCTATGGGCACCTTTGTGCACCTCCCATAGACTTCTATGGGGACCCTTGATGCTCAAATAATACAGCAGGTCTTTTTTTTGTGTGTGCATGAGAAATACATGCGCAAAAAGAAAACCTGAGTATTGAAATCAATGGGTTCTATTCTTTTTGCATTGTGTGCACTAATTTTGCGTACAAAAATAAGGCTGCCTGTCCACAGGCGTTGCGGTATCCCACGGCGGATCTCCACCGCCCGGGAGCAGGAGCCGGCAGATGGATCTCTGCTGTCAGCCTATGCTGCGATTTGCTGTCCGCGAGCAGAGAATCGCAATGATTCCCCGCTCATGGACAGGGGGGCTGCACTCTCCATAGCAACGCTATGGAGAGCATTGACTGCGCTTCTCGCGGCTGTAATTCCTCGCGGCAATTCAAACCGCGAGTGCCGTGGACAGGCAGCCTAAGCCCATGCGAAGCCACCGTAACTAACAACTGATAAAACACGAGCCAACAGGTACCAGAGGGAACATGCATGCAGCTGTGTTCATACTACAGTTCTGTTTGGGAAAATATTAAAGTAATTTCACGTCCTTTCGATGCCGCATCATTGTGAATTCTGTGATTTCCTATACGTGTTCTGTTCAGCATGAATAGCAGCATTCCTGAAATCTGCTGTCAGGTATGGGACAATACAGGTGTGCGCCATCTATGGGGTGAGGTGAAAACTTCACCGCTGGTGACAGCCTTCCCTCGCGGCGTGGGGAGAGGACAGATATACACTCCTCCGCCAATTTATCCCATCACAAATTTGGGGAAGATTTGCCATAAAACCTCCGCTAGAAGATAAAGAGTAGAACCACCTCTAGAACATAAAGACTAGAACCACCGCTAGAACATAAATAAAGAAGATAAAGACTAGAACCACTGCTAGAACATAAAGAATAGAACCACCACTGAGCATAAAAGCTAGAACCAGCACTATAGCATAAAGAATTGAACCACCATTAGAACATAAAGACTAGAACCACCACTAAAAAATAAAGACTAGAACCACTGCTAGAACATAAAGGTTAGCACCACCAGTAGAACATAAATGCTAGAACCACCACTAGAACATAAAGACTAGAACCACCACTACAACATAAAGACTAGAACCACCACTACAACATAAAGACTAGTACCACCACTAGAACATGAAGACTAGAACCACTGCTACAGCATATAGACTAGAACCATTGCTAGAACATTGAGGCTAGAACCACTGCTACAACATATAGACTAGAAGCACCGCTAGAACATAAAGACTCAACCCACCACTAGAACATAAAGACTAGAACCACTGCTACAACATAAAGGCTAGAACCACTGCTACAACATAAAGGCTAGAACCACTTCTAGAACATTTAGGGTGACTACCCACTACAGTTTTTTTTCACTGCGAAATTCGCAGTGTTTTTTTTTTCTACAGGGGTCTATGGGACTGGTACTGTTAAAATCCCGATCGTGCAGAAAAAAAACGCTGTGAATTTTGCAGTGAAAAAAAACTGTAGTGGGTAGTCACCCTAAGGCTTGAACTTTCGCTAAAATATAAAGAAAAGAACCACTGCTAGAACATAAAGACTAGAACCACTGCTAGAACATAAAGATTAGAACCACCACTAGAACATAAAGACAAGAACCGCCGCTACAACATAAAGACTAGAACCACCATTAAAACATAAAGACTAGAACCACCACTAGAACATAAAGACTAGAACCACTGCTAGAACATAAAGGCTAGAACCACCACTAGAACATAAAGACATGTATAGTGATATATGGAAATAACTTTGGAATAAAAAATTAGCACCTACAATGTAAGATGTGTGCTGATTTCTTAAAGAGGTTGTCCACCTCTTAACTATTGATCAGCTATCCTCAGCATAAGTCATCAGCAGTTAATTGGTGAGGGTTTGCTGCTCAGGACCCCACTGATCAGCTGCTTGCTGGGCCGCTGACAATGTGTACAAAGCAGGAAGCAGAAAACTTGAATTCAATGGTAACAGTGCCTGCATTACCAAACCAGGCCACTGCATTATGCACGGCGTTGTCTGCTTCCTGATCTGTATGAACCATCAACATCCTAGCAAACAGCTGGTCGGCAAGGTCGTGGACCCCCGGTGAACAAGAATTGATGGGCTACCCCAAGGTGGACAACTCTTGTAATGTTCCTCTACATGCAGAGCTTAGTTTATAGATACAAATAGCCAAAAATTGCAATATAACAATATAAACAGCACATATCCCCAGCATTATAATATAAAGTATAAGACAGTTGTGCAGTAAAATACTTTGGTGAAATAAGTGATTGTGACTTACCTTCTGCTTGCATCATTGGTGTTATGCCTAAGGATGACTCTCTGATGGGGAAAGATTCCGGTGGCATTTGCTTCGATTCGGGTTCTTCAGTACACTTCTGGCAAACATGAGCATCTTCAGAGATGATAAAAAAGAGCAGCTAGTTAATCCAGTGTTGAAAACCCAACTAACAGAACGATGAAAGTTCAATCCCCAGTCATGTATATTAACACTGGAGGACTGCGCCTTCAAAGAACCTACCTAATATCCACCTATATATCATCCCACATAGAAGTCCAGCATAATGCCCTGTCACCGTCCGAAGTGGGGAAGTAGTAAAAGTATTATGTATACTGGAGAAACCAATGTCCCCCCCCACTCTCTAATTTTGTTCCCTTTAACCCATTGAGGTCACTTTCAATAATTCAGAGCTTTTTTATTTTTACATTCACACAAGGAAGTCTTGTTTTTTGCGGCACGAGTTGAATTCTTCAATGGAACCAAATCATGTGTTGTAAACCATTTTTAAGGCCCTATTTACACGAACATTTTATTGTTGCTATTTTGCTGCAATAAAACGTTGGCCTAAAACCATGACTATCTGAATCATTGGATTTCAATGCATTTGTTCAGATGGGCGGTTTTCTGGCGCGTAAAATCAGACGGTCGGAAAAGATAGCACATATGCTGTGGATTCCAGCTGGTTCTTTTTTTAGGTGTCACCGTAAAAGATAGGTCTTGCCCTATCTTTTGGCTGCGATCAGCCGGCAGTTCCCATAGAAGCCTATGGGAGCTGCCAGCAAGGGAAGGGGGAGGGACTGTTAAACTACCTCCCACCTCCCTCCCTCTCCCTTTGCCAGCAGCTCCCATAGGCTTCTTTGGGAGCTTCTATTGGCACAATCAGCCAGCAAAGAGAGGGAGAGAGAGTTTAGCATCACTAAATTCTTACTCCCAGGCCAACGGAATTCCTGACTGCGACTTATATACGCTGCACCCGGCCATCTGAAGGGGCAAGAAGGTGCGATATTTAGCGGCGGCTTGGTTGCGTCTTTTTCTTGTTCATGCGATTTTAAGCTAAAAATACTTTAAATCAAGGCAGAAGGAGGGGGGGGGGGTCACATGTGCATGTGAACTGGCCTTGAGTGCACAAAAAGTACAGTACTATGCACCAATACGTGTGCAAATCAACCTCGTTCACTATGCAAATATATTGCGCTGAGGTGAGCGTATCTGCGCATATGTTCACTTTAAGCCACCCTTAGCGCCTAAACACACTGCCGTAGGCGCGACGCTACAGAGCATAGTTAAATCAGAACAAGGCGGACTTATTCACCCTTCGCCGGCTTTACAAACTCTGCGCCAGAGCGCAGGAGTTTGAAAAAAGCCACCGAATGATAGGTGCTGCCTGATCTTCACCACACGATGTATTCACTACGAGCGGAGAACATAGGGCAGGTCCTGTCTTTTCTTAATATTACACCAATGAAAACGATACCACTGAAATCCTATAGAGAACAGTGGTTCCGTTTTATCCTGTTATACAGACGTGATTATTGCTCTGATGTGTTTTTGCCCTTACAGAGATCTGCAGCCAACAGAACCAACAGAACCCAGACGTGGCTCATGTACATGTGATTGTACTAATTCCAGAAGATGACATTTCTTACAATTCTGTTGCTTTACCTATCTTTCTGTTTAATTTCACATATATAAGGACAAGGAAGGTAATATTCAGCACGAAGAGGATGATGATAATAAAGAGTAGGATTGTATCACTGGCATTCCATTGTTTCCTGAAAATAGAAACAAGACAATAACTTGTAAGGAACTTTTCACTAATATTATCATAATAATGTTGCATGTTTTACTATCATGTTGTGCCACATCTGGTCTTAGGTCAGGTGGTACCCTGTGTGAAATTTTTTTTCAGCCACCCCTTACCATTAGAGATGGCGAGTACCCAAATGCTTGGGTCCGCGTTACTCGATTCAAGCTTTTCGTAAAGAGCTCTACTCGAGTAACGAACCCCATGACCCCCCCCCCTCTCTCTCTCTCGCTCTCTCTTTCTCTCCCCCCCTTCCCCTTCCTGCCAGACCAAAAATTTTCGAATGACGCGCGCTGCAGCGGGGAGGGGCCAAAACAGGCACGTCACAGTGGGGGGGGGGAGCCAAAAGCTGGGGTGGGGTCAAACACGATTTGATGCTCGTTCGAGTAACGAGCACCATCGAGTACGCTAATACTCGACCGAGCATCAAGCTCGCCAGAGTACGTTCGCTCAACTCTACTTACCATCATTATATAAAAAAACTATGTGAAACACTGAGTCAAATATGACATATCTCTGAGCTGCATCCGCACGAGCTACAAAATCTCTGCAAAAGCACACCAAGTGGTATGGAAATTATGCAGATTTGCTACAGAGGTCACCCTTTGCATAGCAAAAGGTGAAGACAGCAGTAAGAATACACAACCAACAACTGACATGTTGCAGATTTATAATTCACACCGCATTTCAATGTCTGTGTGAATTTGGTGTGGATTTCCTTCCTTTCAGGCTTCATGGAGTGCGGACTGACAGGAAGTATTTCTCCTTTGGACACTGAAGTTATGGAGATGAATTGGGGCGCTGATGCCTCATATGTACAGCGCTACTTCTATCCAGTGTGTTGCTCCCAGTACATGAAGCTCTGGTGCCCTCTTCTTCTCTGTAGGGTGATGCACCTGCTGCAGTCGCACAGATCAAATGCCCCCAAAGTTTTACTTACAGAGTGCATATGTGAGAAAAGGAATTTAGATGGTAAGTTGGGCCATCCAGCATTTTACAGTACGAAACTGTTCTGCATGCAACACTATTTCATCCTCTATTCTAACGGAAATAAGCGTCAAGATTAGAGATGAGCGAGCACCAAAATGCTCGGGTGCTCGTTACTCGGGCCGAAATTTTCGCGATGCTCGAGGGTTCGTTTCGAATAACGAACCCCATTGAAGTCAATGGGCGACCCGAGCATTTTTGTATATCGCCGATGCTCGCTAAGGTTTCCATTTGTGAAAATCTGGGCAATTCAAGAAAGTGATGGGAACGACACAGCAACGGATAGGGCAGGCGAGGGGCTACATGTTGGGCTGCATCTCAAGTTCCCAGGTCCCACTATTAAGCCACAATAGTGGCAAGAGTGGGCCCCCCCCCTCCCAACAACTTTTACTTCTGAAAAGCCCTCATTAGCAATGCATACCTTAGCTAAGCACCACACTACCTCCAACAAAGCACAATCACTGCCTGCATTACACTCCACTGCCACTTCTCCTGGGTTACATGCTGCCCAACCCCCCCCCCCCCCCCGCACGATCCAGTGTCCACAGCACACACCAAAGTGTCCCTGCGCAGCCTTCAGCTGCCCTCATGCCACGCCACACTCATGTCTATTTATAAGTGCGTCTGCCATGAGGAGGAACCGCAGGCAAACACTGCAGAGGGTTGGCACGGCTAGGCAGCGACCCTCTTTAAAAGGGGCAGGACGATAGCCCAAAATGCTGTACAGAAGCAGTGAGAAATATAATCCTGTGCCACCGCCATCAGGAGCTGCACACGTGGGCATAGCAATGGGGAACCTATGTGCCACACACTATTCATTCTGTCAAGGTGTCTGCATGCCCCAGTCAGACCGCGGTTTTTTATAAATAGTCACAGGCAGGTACAACTCCGCAATGGGAATTCCGTGTGCACCCACAGCATGGGTGGCTCCCTGGAACCCACCGGCTGTACATAAATGTATCCCATTGCAGTGCCCTGGACAGCAGAGCTAACATCAGATTAAATGCAGGTGGGCTTTGGCCCACACTGCATGCCCCAGTCAGACTGGGGTTTTTTATAAGTAGACACAGGCAGGTACACCTCCCTATTGTGAAGTCCATGTGGACGAACAGCATGGGCGGCTCCCTGGAACCCACC
The DNA here is from genome assembly GCF_035609145.1 of Eleutherodactylus coqui. Taxonomy (NCBI): domain Eukaryota; kingdom Metazoa; phylum Chordata; class Amphibia; order Anura; family Eleutherodactylidae; genus Eleutherodactylus; species Eleutherodactylus coqui. The sequence continues at coordinate 138,218,115 of NC_089840.1, read as the reverse complement.
GGCGGTACATAAATATATCCCATTGCAGTGCCCTGGACAGCAAAGCTAATGTCAGGTTTAATGCAGGTGGGCTTCAGCCCACACTGCATGCCCCAGTCAGACTGGGGTTCTTTAGAAGTGGACACATGCAGTTACAACTCCGAGTGGACCGACAGCATGGGTGGCTCCCTGGAACCCACCGGCGGTACATAAATATATCCCATTGCATTGCCCATCACAGCTGAGGTAATGTCATGTTTAATGCAGGTGGGCTTCGGCCCACACTGCATGCCCCAGTCAGACTGGGGTTCTTTAGAAGTGGACACATGCAGTTACAACTCCGTGTGGACCGACAGCATGGGTGGGTGCCAGGAAGCCACCGGCGGTACATAAATATATCCCATTGCAGTGCCCAGCACAGCTGATGTAACGTCAGCTTTAATGCAGGTGGGCAAAAAATTAATTGGATTACACTGTAGGCGAGGGCCCCAAAAAATTGGTGTACCAACAGTACTAATGTACCTCAGAAAAATTGCCCAAGCCCAACCAAGAGGGCAGGTGAAACCCATTAATCGCTTTGGTTAATGTGGCTTAATTTGTAACTAGGCCTGGAGGCAGCCCAGTTAAAATAAAAATTGGTTCAGGTGCAAGTTTCAACGCTTTAATGAGCATTGAAATGTATAAAAATTGTTTACAAAAATTATATGACTGAGCCTTGTGGGCCTAAGAAAAATTGCCCATTGGGCGTGATTACGTCAGGTTTCAGGAGGAGGAGCAGGAGGAGGAGGATGAATAGAATACACAGATTGATGAAGTTAAAAGGTCCCCGTTTTTGATGGTGATAGAGAACGATGCTTCCATCCGCGGGTGCAGCCTACGTATTGCTTAGGTATCGCTGCTGTCCGCTGGTGGAGAAGAGAAGTCTGGGGAAATCCAGGCTTTGTTCATCTTGATGAGTGTAAGCCTGTCGGCACTGTCGGTTGACAGGCGGGTACGCTTATCCGTGATGATTCCCCCAGCCGCACTAAACACCCTCTCTGACAAGACGCTAGCCGCAGGACAAGCAAGCACCTCCAGGGCATACAGCGCGAGTTCAGGCCACGTGTCCAGCTTCGACACCCAGTAGTTGTAGGGGGCAGAGGCGTCACCGAGGACGGTCGTGCGATCGGCTACGTACTACCTCACCATCCTTTTACAGTGCTCCCGCCGACTCAGCCTTGACTGGGGAGTGGTGACACAGTCTTGCTGGGGAGCCATAAAGCTGGCAAAGGCCTTGGAGAGTGTTCCCCTGCCTGCGCTGTACATGCTGCCTGATCTCCGCGCCTCCCCTGCTACCTGGACCTCGGAACTGCGCCTTCTGCCACTAGCGCTGTCGGATGGGAATGTTACCATCAGTTTATCCGCCAGGGTCCTGTGGTATAGCATCACTCTCGAACCCCTTTCCTCTTCGGGTATGAGAGTGGAAAGGTTCTCCTTATACCGTGGGTCGAGCAGTGTGTACACCCAGTAATCCGTAGTGGCCAGAATGCGTGTAACGCGAGGGTCACGAGAAAGGCATCCTAACATGAAGTCAGCCATGTGTGCCAGGGTACATGTACGCAACACATGGCTGTCCTCACTAGGAAGATCACTTTCAGGATCCTCCTCCTCCTCCTCAGGCCATACACGCTGAAAGGATGACAGGCAAGCAGCATGGGTACCCTCAGCAGTGGGCCAAGCTGTCTCTTCCCCCTCCTCCTCATCCTCCTCATGCTCCTCCTCCTCCTCCTCAACGCACTGAGATATATACATGAGGGTGCTCTGTCTATCCAGCGACATACTGTCTTCCCCCGCCTCCGTTTCCGAGCGCAAAGCGTCTGCCTTTATGCCTTGCAGGGAACATCTCAAGAGGCATAGCAGAGGAATGGTGACACTAATGATTGCAGCATCCCCGCTCACCATCTGGGTAGACTCCTCAAATTTTCCAAGGACCTGGCAGATGGCTGCCAACCAGGCCCACTCTTCTGTAAAGAATTGAGGAGTCTGACTCCCACTACGCCGCCCATGTTGGAGTTGGTATTCCACTATAGCTCTACGCTGCTCATAGAGCCTGGCCAACATGTGGAGCGTAGAGTTCCACTGTGTGGGCACGTCGCACAGCAGTCGGTGCACTGGCAGATTAAACCAATGTTGCAGGGTCCGCAGCGTGGCAGCGTCCGTCTTGGACTTGCGGAAATGTGCGCTGACCCGGCGCACCTTTCCGAGCAGGTCTGACAAGTGTGAGTAGCTTTTCAGAAAGCGCTGAACCACCAAATTAAAGACATGGGCCAGGCATGGCACGTGCGTGAGGCTGCCGAGCTGCCGAGCCGCCACCAGGTTGCGGCCAGTGTCACACACGACCATGCCCGGTTGGAGGCTCAGCGGCGAAAGCTAGCGGTCGGTCTGCTCTGTCAGACCCTGCAGCAGTTCATGGGCCGTGTGCCTCTTCTCTCCTAAGCTGAGTAGTTTCAGCACGGCCTGCTGACGCTTGCCCACCGCTGTGCTGCCACGCCGCGCGACACCGACTGCTGGCGACGTGCTGCTGCTGACACATCTTGATTGCGAGACAGAGGTTGCGTAGGAGGAGGAGGAGGAGGGTGGTTTAGTGGAGGAAGCATACACCGCCGCAGATACCACCACCGAGCTGGGGCCCGCAATTCTGGGGGTGGGTAGGACGTGAGCGGTCCCAGGCTGTGACTCGGTGCCAGCCTCCACTAAATTCACCCAATGTGCCGTCAGAGAGATATAGTGGCCCTGCCCGCCTGTGCTTGTCCACGTGTCCGTTGTTAAGTGGACCTTGGCAGTAACCGCGTTGGTGAGGGCGCGTACAATGTTGCGGGAGACGTGGTCGTGCAGGGCTGGGACAGCACATCGGGAAAAGTAGTGGTGACTGGGAACTGAGTAGCGCGGGGCCGCCGCCGCCATCATACCTTTGAAAGCCTCCGTTTCCACAACCCTATACAGCAGCATCTCCAGGCTGATAAATTTGGCTATGTGCACGTTTAACGCTTGAGCGTGCGGGTGCGTGGCGGCGTACTTGCGCTTCCGCTGCAACACTTGCGCTAGCGACGGCTGGACGGTGCGCTGAGAGACATTGGTGGATGGGGCCGAGCACAGCGGAGGTGAGGGTGTGGGTGCAGGCCAGGAGACGATAGTGCCTGTGTCCTGAGAGGGGGGTTGGATCTCAGTGGCAGGTTGGGGCACAGGGGGAGAGGCAGCGGTGCAAACCGGAGGCGGCGAACGGCCTTCATCCCACCTTGTGGGGTGCTTGGCCATCATATGTCTGCGCATGCTGGTGGTGGTGAGGCTGGTGGTGGTGGCTCCCCGGCTGATCTTGGCGTGACAAAGGTTGCACACCACTGTTCGTCGGTCGTCTGCACTCTCAGTGAAAAACTGCCAGACCTTTGAGCACCTTGGCCTCTGCAGGGTGGCATGGCGGGAGGGGGCGCTTTGGGAAACAGCTGGTGGATTATTCGGTCTGGCCCTGGCTCTACCCCTGGCCACCACACTGCCTCTTCCAACCTGCCCTGCTGCTGCACTTGCCTCCCCCTCTGAAGACCTGTCCTCAGTAGGCATAGCAAACCAGGTGGGGTCACCTCATCGTCCTGCTGCTCTTCCTCCGAATCCTCTGTGCGCTCCTCCCTCGGACTTACTCCAATTACTACTACCTGAGTGATAGACAACTGTGTCTCATCGTCATCGTCCTCCTCACCCACTGAAAGCTCTTGAGACAGTTGCCAGAAGTCCCCAGCCTCATCCCCCGAACCCCGGGAACTTTCCAAAGGTTGGGCATCGGTCACGACAATCTCCTCCGGTGGGAGAGGAACCATTGCTGGCCATTCTGGGCAGGGGCCCGGGAACAGTTCTTGGGAGTCTGCCTGCTCCTCAGAATGTGTCATTGTAATGGAGTGAGGAGGCTGGGAGGAAGGAGGAGCAGCAGCCAGAGGATTCAGAGTTGCAGCAGTGGACGGCGCAGAACTCTGGGTGGTCGATAAATTGCTGGATGCACTTTCTGCCATCCACAACAGGACCTGCTCATACTGCTCATTTTCTAATAAAGGTCTACCGTGTGGACCCATTAATTGTGAGATGAATGTGGGGATGCCAGAAACGTGCCTCTCTCCTAATCCCGCAGCAGTCGGCTGCAATACACCTGGATCAGGAGCTCGGCCTGTGCCCACACCCTAACCTGGGCCTCCGCGTCCTCGCCCGCGTCCACGTCCTCTAGGCCTACCCCTACCCCTCAGCATGCTGTATTACCAGTAGTGCAGAAACAGAACGCTGTAATTAAATGTGCCGCTTATTGGCCTGTGGTTGGAGGCTGACTTCCCTTACGGAACGCACAGCAGAGCCAGGAAACAATTTTGCGCACGCCTGTAGTGAGACGTAGGTGCGTATGACTGAGCTAGTGGAATTCACAGCGCAGAAGCAGTCAAGTGGCCAAAGGCCAGTAGTAGGCCTTAAGTATTTTGCTTCTATTTTTTTTAAATGCTGAGCTGATACAGCAGACAGATACTGTAGGCAGCGTATAATATTATGTATACTGTTTCCCTCTGGCGGGATGACGGCGCTGATGTAACAGAGACAGCAGATCCAGGAAACAATTTTGCGCAAGCCTGCTATGTAACGCTTAGCTGCGTATTAATTAGGACTACAACCCCCAGCAGATAGATACTGTAGGCAGAGTATAATATTATGTATACTGTTTCCCTCTGGCGGGATGACGGCGATCATGTAACAGAGACAGCAGATCCAGGAAACAATTTTGCGCAAGCCTGCTGTAACGCTTAGCTGCGTAGTAATTAGGACTACAACCCCCAGCAGATAGATACTGTAGGCAGCGTATAATATTATGTATACTGTTTCCCTCTGGCGGGATGACGGCGATCAATTTTTTGGAAAAAGCCCACTGCATATATAGCCTGAATATCTCTTTCCCTGCCTCACCAGTACTGCCCCTATACTCTGTACAATGACTGCAGACCGCGGACGCAATGCTCTGCACGGCCGATATACAAAAAAAAAAAATTGCGCAACACTGCTAAAAGCAGCCTCAGCAGTACTGCACATGGTCAGATGTGGCCCTAAGAAGGACCGTTGGGGTTCTTGAAGCCTAAAATAACTCCTAACGCTCTCCCTATAGCAGCAGCACTTTCCCTGAGCTATGTCAGAATGCATCTGTGGCGAGCCGCGGTAGGGGCCGATTTATATACTCGGGTGACACCTGATCTCGCCAGCCACTCACTGCAGGGGGGTGGTATAGGGCTTGAACGTCGCAGGGGGAAGTTGTAATGCCTTCCCTGTCTTTCTATCGGCCAGAAAAGCGTGCTAACGTCTCAGAGATGAAAGTGAAAGTAACTCGAACATCGCGTGGTACTCGCCTCTAGTAACAAGCATCTCGAACACGCTAATACTCGAACGAGTATCAAGCTCGGACGAGTACGTTCGCTCATCTCTAGTCAAGATGCAATAGGAAAACAACTTTTATTAGGCTACACGTTACGCAACTGAACCGGCCCCTTCATCAAGCCACAATACAACAACGGTAAATCACAGATAATTTAAATTAGTGTTTCCCAAAGTCCGGTCCTCATGGACCCCCAACAGATCATGTTTTCAGGATATTCTATAATAAGAACACCTGTGGTAATGTCTGAGGCGCTGACGATAATAACATCACCTGTGCAATACTGAGGAAATCCTGAAAACATGACGTATGGGGCTCCCTGAGGACTGGGGTTGGGAAACACTGATTTAAATGGCAATTCAAATGGGAGATTTGAGCATCTTTTTTCCCGCTCTTTCAGGCAATCCCTTTAAGTCTTATTTACTGTTCTTCAAGTGAATTATTAATGTTTTATGGAAATGTATACTTTTTCAGGTTCTGTTTTTCTTTTATTTATTTACCCTTTGTGATCTACTTATTTTAATTGTTTTCTATGCATTGATACGGGCTGAAGACTTCATTTTCGAATTCCATGTCTTTACTCCTACATCATTATCCTAGTTTTATCTATTATTTTATTCACAGTTATGATTTTTTAAATGAAATGTCTGTTCATTTGGTGAACATTCTTTTCAACATGTTTTATACTTTACTAGCTTACCCGTCGCGCCTTGCTGCGAAGACAAACATACATACATACATTCGTTTTTATATATCTAGATAACAACCAATCACAGCACAGCAGCTTTCAAGTTACCTCAGCGGTTTAATATATAACAACCAATCACATCACAGCTTTCATGTTACCTCAGTGGTATAATATATAACAACGAATAGCAGCGCAGCTGTCATGTAACCTCAGTAGTATAAGAAGTAGCAACCAATCACAGCACAGCTTTCATTTTACCTCAGCAGTATAAGAAATAGCAACCAATCACAGCACAGCTTTCATGTTACCTCAGCATTCTCAATATCCAGCAATTGTCTTGCGAAACATTCTGCGGATGCATCATTTTGTAGTTGAACACGTATCCCGTTGCTCGTAATGAAATCAAACGATCTTTGTCTGGGAGGCATAACTGTCGACGATGCTCGCACGCATGCCACCTATCGTAGAATACTTGTACTATGCCAGTAATCTTCCCAGGAGTGTACTCAACAACTTCCCAAAGTTTCATAGCGATTGGATGAATGGCATAGTAATGCATAAAGGACAGACAGACAGACAGACATACATTCATTTATATATATATATATAGATGACATCAGGAAGTGAGAGAATTAGACTCCGTACGTAAAATTTGGACGGTAATTCTTTTGCGCTTAGAATTGAGTAATCGAGTTGGGACCCATTAACTTTTCCTATTTATGACATAATCAATGCCCATGCCAAATTACATCGGGAAGTGAGAGAATTACATTCCGTACTACGCAAAGTTTGGACGCTAATTCTTTGGCGCTTAGAATTGAATAATCGAGTTGGGACCCATCAGCTTTTTCTATTTATGACATAAACAATGCTGGTGTCAAATTTTAAGTTTCCATGACATCGGGATGTGAGAAAATTAGATTCCGTATGTAAAATTTGGACGCTAATTCTTTGGCGCTTAGAATTAAATAATCGGGTTGGGACCCATTAACTTTTCCTATTGATGACATAATCAATGCTCGTGCCAAATTTCAAGTTTCTATGACATTGGGAAGTGATGGAATTAGATTCCGTATGTAAAATTTGGACGCTAATTTTTTTGCGCTTAGAATTAAATAATCGAGTTGGGACCCATTAACTTTTCCTATTTATGACATAATCAATGCTCATGCGAAATTTCAAGTTTCTATGACATTGGAAAGTGAGAAAATTAGATTCTGTACGTAACATTTGGACGCTAATTCTTGGTGCTTAAAATTGAATAATCGAGTTAGGACCCATTAACTTTTCCTATTTATGACATAATCAATGCTCATGCCAAATTTCCAGTTTCTATGACATTGGGATGCGAGAAAATTTGATTCTGTAAGTAAAATTTGGACGCTAATTCTTTGGTGCTTAGAATTGAATAATCGAGTTGGGACCCATTAACTTTTCCTATTTATGACATAATCAATGCTTGCGCCAAATTTCAAGTTTCTATGACATTGGGAAGCGAGAAAATTAGATTCCGTATGTAAAATTTGGACGCTAATTCTTTGGCGCTTAAAATTGAATAATCGAGTTAGGACCCATTAACTTTTCCTATTTATGACATAATCAGTGCTCCTGCCAAATTTCATGTTTCTACGACATCGGGAAGTGGGAGAATTAGTGGCAATCATGGAAATCGAACGATCTACGTGGGGGGGCGTAACTGTCTATGGCCCTCGTACACGCGCCATTTATCATAGCATAAATGTACTATGCCTATAATCTTCCCAGGAGTGTACTCAACAACTTCCCAAAGTTTCATAGCGATCGGATGAATGGTGTAGTAGCGCATAAAGGACAAACAGACAGACAGACAGACACGCACGCAGACAGAGACACACGCATACATTCAATTTTATATATATAGACTAGCGTACCTGTCGCGCGTTGCTGCGAAGACAGACATACATTCGTTTTTATATATCTAGATAACAACCAATCACAGCGCAGCTTTCAAGTTACCTCAGTGGTATAATATATAACAACCAATCACAGCACAGCAGCTTTCATGTTACCTCAGCAGTATAATATATAGCAACCAATCACAGCACAGCTTTCATGTTACCTCAGCGGTATAATATATAGCAACCAATCACAGCACAGCTTTCATGTTACCTCAGCGGTATAAAAAATAGCAACCAATCAGAGCACAGCTTTCATTTTACCTCAGCAGTATAAGAAATTGCAACCAATCACAGCACAGCTTTCTTTTTACCTCAGCATTCTCAATATCCAGCAATTGTCTTGCGAAACTTTCGGCGGATGCATCATTTTGTAGTTGAACACGCTTGCTCGTTATGGCTTTTGCTTTTGTGCTTGAGAGGGAAATCAAACGATCTTTGTCTGGGGGGCATAACTGTCGACGATGCTCGCACGCACACCATTTATCATAGTTGTACTATTCCAGTAATCTTCCCAGGAGTGTAATCGACAACTTCCCAAAGTTTATTGGTGATTAGATGAATGGTGTAGTAGCGCCAAAAGGACAGACAGACAGACATACATTCCTTTTTATATATATAGATGACATCAGAAAGTGAAAGAATTAGATTCCGTATGTAAAATTTGGACGCTAATTATTTTGCGCTTAGAAGGGAATAATCGAGTTGAGACCCATTAGCTTTTCCTATTCATGACATAGTCAATGCTCGTGCCAAATTTCAAGTTTCTATGACATTGGGGAGTGAGAAATTAGATTCTGTACATAAAAATTTGGACGCTAATTCTTTTGCGCTTAGAATTGAATAATCGAGTTGGGACCCATTAACTTTTCCTATTTATGTCATAATCAATGCTCGTGCCAAATTTCAAGTTTCTATGACATTGGGAAGTGAGAAAATTAGATTCCGTACGTAAAATTTGGACGCTAATTCTTTGGCGCTTAGAATTGAATAATCGAGTTAGGACCTATTAACTTTTCCTATTTATGACATAATGAATGCTCGTGCCAAATTTCAAGTTTCTATGATATTGGGAAGCGAGAAAATTAGATTCCGTACGTAAAATTTGGACGCTAATTCTTTGGTGCTTAGAATTGAATAATCGAGTTGGGACCCATTAACATTTCCTATTTATGACAAAATTAATGCTCGTGCCAAATTTCAAGTTTCTATGACATTGGAAAGTGAGAGAATTAGATTCTGTACGTAAAATTTGGACGCTAGTTCTTTTGCGCTATAATTGAATAATCGAGTTGGGACCCATTACCTTTTCCTATTTATGACATAATCAATGCTCGTGCCAAATTTCATGTTTCTACGCTATCGGGAAGTGAGAGAATTAGTGGCAATGATGGAAATCGAACGATCTACGTGGGGGGGGGCATAACTGTCGGTGACGCTCGCACGCACGCCATTTATCATAGGATAGTTGTACTATGCCTATAATCTTCCCAGGAGTGTACTCAACAACTTCCCTAAGTTTCATGGCGATCGGATGAATGGTGTAGTAGCGCATAAAGGACAGACACGCAGACAGACACGCAGACAGACAGACACGCATACATTCAATTTTATATATATAGACTAGCTTACCCGTCGCGCGTTGCTGCGAAGACAGACATACATACATACATACATTCGTTTTTAAATATCTAGATAACAACCAATCACAGCGCAGCTTTCAAGTTACCTCAGCGGTATAATATATAACAACCAATCGCAGCGCAGCTTTCATGTAACCTCAGTAGTATAAGAAGTAGCAACCAATTACAGCACAGCTTTCATGTTTCCTCAGCAGTATAAGAAATAGCAACCAATCACAGCAAAGCTTTAATTTACCTCAGCATTCTCAATATGCAGCAATTGTCAAGCGAAACGTTCGGCGGATGTATCATTTTGTAGTTGAACATGCTTGCTTGTAATGCCTTTTGCTTTTGTGCTTGAGATGGAAATCAAACGATCTTTGTCTGGGGGGCATAACTGTCGACGATGCTCGCACGCGTGCCACCTATCATAGGATAGTTGTGCTATGCCAGTAATCTTCCCAGAAGTTTACTCAACAACTTCCCAAAGTTTCATGGTGATTGGATGAATGGTGTAGTAATGCATAACGGACAGACAGACAGACATACATTCATTTATATATACACAGATGACATCAGAAAGTGAGAGAATTAGATTCTGTAGGTAAAACTTGGATGCTAATTCTTTGGCGCTTAGAATTGAACAATCGAGTTGGGACCCATTAACTTTTCCTATTTATGACATAATCAATGCTCGTACCAAATTTCAAGTTTCTATGATATTGGGAAGTGAGAGAATTAGATTACGTACGTAAAATTTGGACGCTAATTCTTTTGCGCTTAGAATTGAATATTCGAGTTGGGACCCATTAACTTTTCCTATTTATGACATAATCAATGCTCATGCCAAATTACATCGTGAAGTGAGAGAATTAGATTCCGTACTACGTAAAATTTGGATGCTAATTCTTTAGTGCTGATAGTTAAATAATCGAGTTGGGACCCATTAACTTTTCCTATTTATGACACAATCAATGCGTGTGCCAAATTTCATGTTTCTATGACATCAGGATGTGAGAAAATTAGATTCCGTACGTAAAATTTGGATGCTAATTCTTTAGCGCTAATAGTTAAATAATTGAGTTGGGACCCATTAACTTTTCCTATTTATGACATAAGCAATGCTCGTGCCAAATTTCAAGTTTCTATAACATTGGGAAGTGATGGAATTAGATTCCGTACGTAAAATTTGGCCGCTAATTTTTTTGCGCTTACAATTAAATAATCGAGTTGGGACCCATTAACTTTTCCTATTTATGACATAAGCAATGCTCGTGCCAAATTTCAAGTTTCTATGACGTTGGGAAGTGAGAGAATTAGATTCCGTACGTAAAATTTGGCCGCTAATTCTTTGGCGCTTAGAATTGAATAATCGAGTTGGGACTCATTAACTTTTCCTATTTATGTCATAATCAATGCTTGTGCCAAATTTCAAGTTTCTATGATATTGGGAAGCGAAAAAATTAGATTCCATACGTAAAATTTGGACGCTAATTCTTTGGCGCTTAGAATTGAATAATCGAGTTGGGACCCATTACCTTTTCCTATTTATGACATAATCAATGCCTGTGCCAAATTTCAAGTTTCTATGATATTGGGAAGCGAGAAAATTAGATTCCGTACGTAAAATTTGAACGCTAATTCTTTGGTGCTTAGAATTGCATAATGGAGTTGGGACCCTTGGACTTTTCCTATTTATGACATAATCAATGCTCGTGCCAAATTTCAAGTTTCTATGACATCGGAAAATGACAAAATTAGATTCCGTACGTAAAATTTGTACGCTAATTCTTTGGCGCTTAGAATTAAATAATCGAGTTGGGACCCATTAGCTTTTTCTATTTATGACATAATTAATGCTCGTGCCAAATTTCAAGTTTCTATGACATTGGAAAGTGAGAGAATTAGATTCCGTACGTAAAATTTGGACGCTAATTCTTTGGCGCTTAGAATTGAATAATCGAGTTAGGACCCATTAACTTTTCCTATTTATGACATAATCATTGCTCGTGTCAAATTTCAAGTTTCTATGACATTGGGATGCGAGAAAATTAGATTCTGTACGTAAAATTTGGACGCTAATTCTTTGGCGCTTAGAATTCCATAATGGAGTTGGGACCCTTGAACTTTTCCTATTTATGACATAATCAATGCTCGTGCCAAATTTCAAGTTTCTATGACATTGGAAAGTGAGAGAATTAGATTCTGTACGTAAAATTTGGATGCTAATTCTTTGGCGCTTAGAATTGAATAATCGAGTTGGGACCCATTACCTTTTCCTATTTATGACATAATTAATGCTCATGCCAAATTTCATGTTTCTACGCTATCGAGAAGTGAGAGAATGATGGAAATCGAACGATCTACGTGGGGGGGGGGGGGGGGGCGTAACTGTCGATGACGCTCGCACGCGCGATATTTATCATAGGATAGTTGTACTATGCCTATAATCTTCCCAGGACTGCACTTAACAACTTCCCAAAGTTTCATGGCGATCGGATGAATGGTGTAGTAGCGCATAAAGGACAAACAGACAGACACGCAGACAGACACGCATACATTCAATTTTATATATATAGACTAGCTTACCCGTCGCGCGTTGCTGCGAAGACAGACAGACATACATTCATTCGTTTTTATATATCTAGATAACAACCAATCACAGCGCAGCTTTCATGTTACCTCAGTGGTATAATATATAACAACCAATCACAGCGCAGCTTTCATGTTACCTTAGCAGTATAAAATATAACAACCAATCACAGCGCAGCTTTCATGTTACCTCAGCAGTAAGAGAAATAACAACCAATCACAGCGCAACTTTTATTCTGCCTCAGCAATATAAAAAATAGCAACCAATCACAGTGCAGCTTTCATGTTACCTCTGCAGTATTATATATAGCAACCAATCACAGCGCAGCTTTCATGTTACCTTAGTGGTATAATATATAACAACGAATCGCAGCGCAGCTTTCATGCAACCTCAGTAGTATAAGAAGTAGCCACCAATCACAGCACAGCTTTCATGTTACCTCAGCAGTATAAGAAATAGCAACCAATCACAGCACAGCTTTCATTTTACCTCAGCATTCTCAATATCCAGCAATTGTCTTGCGAAGCGTTCGGCGGATGCATCATTTTGTAGTTGAACACGCTTGCTCGTAATGCCTTTTGCTTTCCTGCTTGAGATGGAAATCAAACGATCTTTGTCTGGGGGGCATAACTGTCGACGATGCTCGCACGCGCGCCACCTATCGTAGGATAGTTGTACTATGCCAGTAATCTTCCCAGGAGTGTACTCAACAACTTCCCAAAGTTTCATGGCGATCGGATGAATGGTGTAGTAATGCATAAAGGACAGACAGACATACATTCATTTATATATATCAGGAAGTGAGAGAATTAGATTCCGTACGTAAAATTTGGACGCTAATTCTTTTGTGCTTAGAATTGAATAATCGAGTTGGGACCCATTAACTTTTCCTATTTATGGCATAATCAATGCCCGTGCCAAATTTCAAGTTTCTATGTGAGAAAATGACATTCCGTACGTAAAATTTGGACGCTAATTCTTTGGCGCATAGAATTGAATAATCGAGTTGGGACCCATTAGCATTTCCTATTTATGGCATATTCAATGCCCATGCCAAATTTCAAGTTTCTATGTGAGAAAATTACATTCCGTACGTAAAATTTGGACGGTAATTCTTTGGCGCATAGAATTGAATAATTGAGTTGGGACCCATTAGCTTTTCCTATTTATGACATAATCAATGCTTGTGCCAAATTTCAAGTTTCCATGACATTGGAAGCGAGAAAATTAGATTCCGTACGTAAAACTTGGACACTAATTCTTTGGTGCTTAGAATTGAATAATCCAGTTGGGACCCATTGGCTTTTCCTATTTATGACATAATCAATGCTCCTGCCAAATTTCCTGTTTCTGCGACATCGGGAAGTGAGAGAATTAGTGGCAACGATGGAAATCGAACAATCTACGTGGGGGGGGGGGCATAACTGTTGACGACGCTCGAATGCGCGCCATTTAGCATAGAATATTTGTACTATGCGTATAATCTTCCCAGGAGTGTACTCAACAACTTCCCAAAGTTTCATGGCGATCGGATGAATGGTGTAGTAGCGCATAAAGGACAAACACACACACACACAGACAGACACACAGACACGCATACATTCAATGTTATATATATAGATGATCACTGATGTCTGGGGATTGGTGGAGATCCCCATGATGTCAGACTCTCATATCTCCCGCTTCAATTGTCCACTTAAATCATCTGTACTTCCCTGTTAAAGGAATTGGTTCGGCTTCGTAACACGCAGGGTACTCCTCGAACAGCAGCGGCATTCCTCATATTTTTCATTACTTTTCATCTATTTTGACACTTTAGAATACAATTAGAGATGAGCGAGCATACTCGTTAAGGACAAATACTCGAGCAAGTATTGTCCTTTTCGAGTACCTGCCCCCGTGTGAGAAAAGACTTGGGTGCTGGCGGGCAGGGGGCGGCGGAGAACGGGGGGAAGATCTCTCTCTCTTCCTCTCCCCCGCAACACAGCGCGTACCCCCGCCAGCACCCAAATCTTTTCGCACAAGCTGGCATGTACTCGAAAAGGACAATACTCGCTCGAGTATTTGTCCTTAGCGAGTATGCTCATTCATCTCTAAATACAATGCTTAGAGTTGGGTGTGGTATGGTTATTTGTGGGTCAGGAACCCTATCTTTTCTCCTTAGGGAGAGCACCTAGAAGGTGAGTGAGTAAGGGGACTTATAAGGCCCTTCATGCTCCTCTGGGTAATATGCAATTTAGAGAGATGGAATAATACCTCTGCAACGCCACCTATTGGAAGGCAGCATTCCTGCAAGTCATTGACTTTGCAGGTGGCGCTGCAGAGGTATTGTTCCATCTCCCTTACTTGCATGGTTATTTGTGTACTGTATGATGAGGAGTGGGGATGTGGACGCCAAAAGTAGGTATCACATAGGCCATAATCCAGCATAAGGCTAGACCTGATTTTTGACTAAAGAAATCTAGTTTGTACATAAATGTTGGCCTTCTTCCGACCTTCTTGAAAGGAAGTAAAATAGCACCTACCATATTGAAGGAGAGTCTGTCATATCCATTTTCTTCACTGCAAATAAAAAAATATATAATACTAGTTGAGTACTGATAACACCACATATTAGTTTCCCATAATTAGTTTTAATACCTTGTAATGGTGCAAAAATACAAATAAATATCTATATTGTAACATATTATTCATACTGTACCTTGTGGGTTTAATGATAGCGTACATGCAGTATTTTGTCAGTTATTTGTTATGTTCTATAGTTAATTTTAGGTACAGCCAATCAGAGGCAGCACTCAGCCATTTATTGATGTAAGGGCTGAATTCAATGAATGCCTGAGTGCTGCCTCTGACTGGCTGAGCGCAGGGACCAATCACAGGCAGCGCTCAGCTGTCATTCAATGGCTTAGTGCTGCCTCTGATTGGTCACAGTGCTCAGCCAATCAGAGCAGCCTTTTCAGCAGGCGGGGATTTTAAATCCCCGCCTGCTGAAAGCACTTCAGAGCATTTCAGGGAAAGACGCGGCTGGACGCGCCTGAGCCCCGGCAGTGGCGAAGAGGTGAGTATATGTTTTTTTTAATTTTTTCCCATTTTCTAGGGATGATTTTCAGTGAGGGGCTTATATTTAAAGCCCTTCCCCGAAAATCACTGCAGAGCTTGCCGGCAGCCCATTGCTTTCCCCATTGCTTTCAATGGGGCTGCATAAGCGCCAGCCCCATTGAAAGTAATGGGAGAACATTGCGCTCCTGTGCCACAGCTGTGACAGCTGTGGCAGAGGAATTCTTCATCCCTGCGGTGAGTCCTCTTGTCATTGGACTCTGTGTTCAGTGATGAGGGGATTACCCGTGGAGATGAAGAAATCCTGTCACAGCTGTGCTAGAGGATCGTGATCTTCACAGCATGTTCTCATTGGGGTCGGCGCTGCTGTCGCTGGCCTCACTAAGAACGAGGTGAAACCCCTGGATGTGACAGCATCCAAGGGTTTTGCATCCAAGAAATCCCCTGCTGCAGGGAATAGCGGCGCACCGCACTTTATGTGCGCATAAATGCAACTAGCATGAAGCCGGCTTCGGTCACGTGAATTTTTGTGCGTTTGCATTTTGCACAAAAAATGCCTAGCAAACAAACGCCCATCTGACTGAGCCATAAATGAGCATGCAAAAAAAAGGAAGTGTGAATAATTGAATGGGTTCTATTCTCTGCTTATTGTGCAGGCAAATTTGGTGCATGCAAAAATGTATGCAAATACGTCCATGTGGCGTATTAAAATAGGTTTAATATGGTGAATAAGTATGAAGTGTTATGATGTTCATATTCCTCACTGAATTATGTGTCCTGGTAATATTCTCCAGCCCCTAATGAGTTTAGTCACCTAGCCACAGTCATGGGAGTGGTTAGCCAGCTGTAGAGGGCCTGTGATTGATAGAGTCCCTTGTAAGGCTGGGTTAGTGTGACAGCATAAAAGGAGAAAGTTGGCAGAGTTAAAGGAGATGTCCCGAGGCAGCAAGTGGGGTTATACACTTCTGTATGGCCATAATAATGCACTTTGTAATGTACATTGTGCATTAATTATGAGCCATACAGAAGTTATAAAAAGTTTTATACTTACCTGCTCCGTTGCTAGCGTCCTGGTCTCCATGGTGCCGACTAATTTTTGGCCTCCGATGGCCAAATTAGCCGCGCTTGCGCAGTCCGGGTCTTCTGCTGTTCTCTATGGGGCTCCGTGTAGCTCCGTGTAGCTCCGCCCCGTCACGTGCCGATTCCAGCCAATCAGGAGGCTGGAATCGGCAGTGGACCGCACAGAAGAGCTGCGGTCCACGGAGGAAGAGGCCATCTTCAGCGGTGAGTAGAGAAGTCACCGGAGCGCCGGGATTCAGGTAAGCGCTGTGCGGGTGGTTTTTTTAACCCCTGCATCGGGGTTGTCTCGCGCCGAACGGGGGGGGGGTTTAAAAAAAAAAAAACCCGTTTCGGCGCGGGACATCTCCTTTAAGTCAGTCTTCCAACTGCACACTAATGAGGGGCAAACACCGTGAAATAGCTGTCTGTGTATAGATTCTGGCTTGGTTTTTAATTCCCAGACATTGTTACAAGGCTTGTATAAAGAGTCTAACATTGACTTGTAGGAATGTTGTCTTTGAATAGGTTGGGTTGCAGAAGTATTGTTCCATCTCCCTTATTTGCCAGTATTTTTGCCTGCAAAATCTGTGCTTGCTAGACACAAAGAATAGAACCCGTTGATTTCAATGGTTTTATGATCATGAGCATGTTTTGCGCATGCATTTTACATGTGTGGAAAAAAGTAGGACGCGCTCTATCTTTCTGCATCTTTTTGTGCAGCAAAGGCTCCCATAAAGATCTATGAAAGGTGTACAAATATGCAAGGGGAATAGAGATGAGCGAGTATACTCGCTTAGGCACATTACTCGAGCGAGTAGTGCCTTAGCCGAGTATCCTCCCGCTCGTCTCTAAAGATTCGGGGGCCGGCGGGGGAGAGCTGGGAGGAAAGGAGGGGAGATCTCTCTCTCCCTCTCTCCCCGCCCGCTTCCCCCTGCTCCCCGCCGCAACTCACCTGTCACCCGCGCCGGCAGCCGAATCTTTAGACACGAGCGGGAGGATACTTGGCTAAGGCACTATTCGCTCGAGTAATGTGCCTTAGCGAGTATACTTGCTCATATCTAAAGGGGAAGCGTGAAATGCAGAAAAAAGAACACATCTGTAGTTTATTAAGCTAATTAGCCTTTTAATAAACGTAAGAGCTCCTGTAGATGAGCATATACATAGATATGCCAGTGATAGCGTGATGTAATTGTGCAATGAAGGAGGGCTCTCGCCGGCTATTGCAAGTGTATTTGCGCATTCTACTGTGCTTCTCTATGCTGTTCACATCTGCGGGGGACACCCCAGCGCTGTGATTGAACAGGCTGACCAACTAATTAGTCCCCGGTGTTATCGATTAAGGGCTTATTCCCATAAGCATGCATGCAACTATGCTTGGCAGCATGGAGGATAGTTGCGCCTAAACAAGGGGAACTCCTTCGCTGGCAATTCAAACTCCGCACCAGGGCAAGAGTTTGAAAATAACTGCGGGAATACAGCAGCTGCCCAATCTTTCCTGCATGCGGCATTCACTGATATGTTATTTGTACGACCTGGAAAAGAGGTGGCGAAAAGGAAATCACTGAAATCCCATAGAGATCAGTGGTTTCGTTTTTCCTGTTACACGGCTGTGATTATCACTGCCGGATAAGGGGAGAAATACCACGCTTGTCTGGATCCGCCCTAAATCCACCAGTCGGGGTCAGCAAATACACCCAAAAATAGTGTATGTCTATACTGGGCTCATGTCCACAAGGAAATTATATTAAGCAAATCCGCGCAGGACAAAAAACACAAATCCGCATCCTATAGGAATGCATTGACCATCCGCGGTTAATTAAATAGCCGCAGATGGTATTTTAAGTGCTTTGAGGATTTCATGTGCGGGAAAATAAACATGGCATGCTCCATTTTACTGCGGCTTGTGCGTGCAGAAACTCTATCTGAATTGATCTCCCGTATGAAAAAAAAAAGACAATTATAGTGCATCCGCAGCAGAAATCCGCACGGGCCTGATCTTCCCTGTGGACATGAGGCCTTTGTGTGTGACATCTCCCTTCTGCAGACTCCCTATAGGGTGTGTTGTGCACATATGTATAGGCCCTGATGTGCAAAAGTACAGTACTATGCGTCGACACATGCACAAATCTACCTCAAAAAGTCTTGTTGAAGGCATTCAACCTACCTTTTCTAATATCCAAGCACATGCCACTGATTGGACACCCTAAATTTCATAGGGGGCTAGATGATAAGATCTTAAGAGATTGGAGTGCAAGCAGCCTGACAACAGCAGGGCAGTTCATGCATGAGGAAGACCAGAGATGGCATACACAGAAGGAAATTCATGACAAATATAAGATACCCAGCGCACAATTCCTACAAATCAAACAAACACTTTCTTTCTGTAGAGACTAAGTAATGAATTTAACCAGAGAAGCCCCGACCAATGATTTTGATGCGGTGATTGCGCAGACACAGCGAACACCTTCACTAGCCGACATACAAAAACTATTAGACACAAATTCAATAAAAAAGGTAAGAGTAAACTTTTCTCACAATGGAAAGGGATTACGAATGATGCGGATCTAGAAAGCAAAATACTGAAGGGCTGGAACACGATCCGTAAACATGTTCAAAGTGAGGTGTGGAGGGAAACTTTTTTCAAGGTGATGCACTACGCCATATATGGCTTCAACATACCTGCAGCACCGCATAGACCTAATCATCTGGTCGAATGCCCAAAGGGTGGTACACGCACTACTGACTTTGCACATGGCATATGGTCATGCATATATGTAGGCGCGTTCTGGACTACCATAGGACAACATATCTTGAATAAATGGAAGATAAAAATATCGGTAGACTTACAATCCATGCTATTCCACGCTGCACCACAACAGACAATGGACACGCCAGACCAACAGACATTACCACCTTTCCTGCATATTTTTCTCTTGGCAGCCAAACGGGCATTACTTAAGCACTGGTTAGAACAAACAATGCCAGATGTAATGGAAGTAGAAGCACAGCTCATACATGTAATGACAGTAGAAAGAAAAGAAGTGGAGCGCAACAAGGAAAAAGGGGCAAAACACCATTTAACAAAATGAAAACATTTTTTGGTATCGCATTTCTCAAAGTCTAAAAATTTCGGCTATAGTTGCTCCTTTCAAGTATACAAAATGGTACCTAACAGAGGAACTGAAGGGAACATTAGGGAGACCAACAGGGCAAGAGAGAAGCTAATGTTCGCAAAAAGAACCGACACATCTACAAGAAAATCACAAGGAACTGACAAACCACGATACAATAGAGGCAAATCGATATGAAAGATCATTATAGTCATCCCCCATCCCCAACCTATATTTTCCCCAGTCTCCCCCCGAATAAAAGAGATAGGGCAATCTTCATATTGACCAAAGGGATCTAATCTAACCTCTTCTCAGGAAAACATTGAGTACAAATGTTTGGGTAATAGGGATAAAACAATCTCAGAAAAAAATAAAAATCTTGTTGGAATTTACTAGTTATAAATGAATATGTGCTTATATTAGTATGCTCTAACTATGTATTTTTATATTTTTTTTCTCTCTTAACCCCTTCAGTGGCGGCTTTCTTACCACCCTGTCAGACCCACTATGGCAGTTTTTTTTTAATGGGCCAATCATTTAATTTCAACTAATTTTGCAGTCGCGTTCCAAGAGCCAAAATGTTTTCATTTTTCCATTGACACGGCCATGTGAGGGCTTGTTTTTAGGTATATATAATATATTGCATAACTTTTGTAAAAACATTTGTAGGGAGATTGGGGGGGGGGGGGAGAAATTCTGCCGTTTGTTTTTTGGATTTTATTTTTACGGCGTTCAGCGTGCAGAATAAATAATGTGATATCATTATTCTGAGTCACATGATTCCGGCGATACCAAGTTTATACAGTTTTTTTCTGTTTTGCTATTTTTGTACATTTAAAAGGTTCGCATCTGCATGTTTAGGGTCTAACCAGATGGGCGTATTTCTGTCCCGGTTTGAGACTGTGAAAGTCACGGCTGCAAGACGGGAAAAAATGAAACCATCAATGGTCTCGTTTCCACTATCGGGAATTCTCTTGCGTTAATATAGATAGGGCAGGACTTATACCATTTTTTTTTTCAAATTTTCATGCACCAGTACGTAGTTTGAATAGTTAAAGAAAAGCCTGGTTTCATGTGCTAATATGCTTCATTGTCGTGAGCATATTAGCGCATTCGCCATCTGTTTAAGCCTTTAGGGTACGCTTCCACGTAGCAGCTGAAAATTCTGCAGCAAAATCCGCAGCATTTCTGCATAAAAGAAGTCCTCCCTATATGCTGCATCTTCCAGAAATATTCCGCACCTGTGAGAGATCCGTAAAGTATGTTATGTCTTCAGCTGTACATCCAGGCTGAGGGAGGCTTCACGCTTTTTTGGAGAAACATGGGGTTGCTTATTTATTTATTTCTTATTAAATGCCGCAGTCAGATGTTCGTTAGAAGTTAATATGCAAATATGAAGCTACAAACAATTTTTTATTCTGGAAGCTCCTTAACTCCTTAATAAGCAGAAAATATTTTTGTCGTAATTTTGAAACATTTTTTGGCCTTTTTTTGTGCACTTGGTAGATTATTGGCTTGAAGTTTTTATTTGTATTGGGTTTTTTCTATAACAAGTGAGTTGTTAAACCATTTTCAAAGCAATATTTTTATTTTGTAAATTGCATATAAGTAAAACCTAGAAATGTATTCAACTTTATATTTATTTATTTTTTTATTTCACAAATAATGTGATAGAATGCGTTAGCCATTTAGTCTCAGCTGATTTTATAGATTATGTAAAGTCCCGATTGACGCAATGGCTATGGTCGGGGTAGTGCTTGTGGTGTGCATGGGGGATGTAACATTTAATTTGGTTTTTACTAATTATTTTTTCTGTATATATTTACTTTTTTCTTAACATAAAAAGACTTTTAGTTTTATTTATTTCAGGGCAGATCGAGACAAACTTTTTTTCCGTGGGCGTTTCCACATGTGAAAAAGTTGCAGTATAAGGCAATGAAGCGATGCCTTCAATTTTATTAGATTTATTCAGAAGAATGTGTTTTTTTCGCGCGAAGTCTTTGTCCGTGAAAAGATAGGTCCTGCTCTATCTTCGTCCATGTCACACAGAAAGCTGCCATAGACTTCTATGGTAGCTGAAAAAAACGGAGAGGCAGGGAGTTACCCTGCGGATAACTGAGGGAAAAGAAGACAGCTAGCCGTAATTAGGCATTAATTTGCCATTCTATTCCACAGGAAGGGTGCTACACGCCAGCGTGTGAACAGGCATTTTATTTGGAAAAGAACCTTTGATCTGCTAGCACGGAGATAGGAGTCTGTTTCTTGCCATCTCCAAAATTCACTCTAAAATAATGTGCTAAAATATTTTAACCATTTTGTCTCAGTTGATTTTGTGGATTACTTATAGTCCCGAGTGAATGCTATGGCCGGGGCTTGTGGCATACATGGAGTTTCTTTTCATATAATTTTGTTTTAACTATATATATATATATATAAACGTAATACCCCCTTGTTCTTTTCTGTTCAAAACAGGCTGGGATGGCGCAGCATGCTGCTCTTTTTGTCCTGTAAAAAGCTGGAAGCCTGGCTGGAATCTAAACAGACCCTACTATAGGTCCATTTAGCACCACTTGGTTCCTTTATAAGATAGAGCCATTCGGCCAAGGGGTGTTGTTTCCTTGTTCTCCAAAAGGAGAAGAAAACCAGAGCCCCCGAAAGCTGATGTGAATAAGACTTAAAATTCAAAAGTAAGTACTGATCTAAAAAAACCCTCAAATGAAAGCCTAGCAAACAGACGTATCTTAAATGTTATAAAAGGAAAATCCAGCTTAAGAACACCACAAGGTACAACTGCAAAGAGTCAAAGAATGTTACATTTTGAAATTCAATTACAAATTGCATTCATCTATCTATCTTTACACACACATTATATATTATATATATGTGTGTGTGTGTATGTATATATATATATATATATATATATATATATATATATATAAAACCTATAAAGATATTTGAAATATATATGTTACAAATATCGTTATAGGCAGTCTAAATCACTGTTATTCCACTGACCCGTCCTTTATAACAGTAATACCATAAATCTTCTGTATCTACAATACATATGGCTGGTTACCTGATGCTACAGTAAGTTTCACTGCACGTTCCGCTGCCTCCCCTCCTGACACTTCAGCTCGGTGTAATATTTTAATCCATCTGGTTTCCTTTCATTTACTTCTGCTTGTGTGAGATATATTTTCAGATTGAAGGCGAGTTATAAGATGTTATCAGAAGTGAAGGAAATTGCATTCTACTGTAATACCACGAACAGGGCAAACTTGTCAGCAGTAGAAGCTGTATAATCTAATAGGATAATATAACTTGCTCATATAGTTTGCTTATTAATTTACTAGTCTACATAGTTTGCTGTATGTCTTTGTCTTGATTTGTAAATGTCCTTTATTTATAAGCACACATATATCAGTGCCGGGACACACTTCATGAGCATAGAGAAGTTATAACAAGCCTAAATACTGTATATCAGGGGTGTGGAACCTTTTTGTGGACCAGATTGTAAGATTGAACCACTGCCAATGGCTGTTATAAAACGTAAAGGGATATTACTCTTAAGAAATTTATGATACAGAATATCGAAAGCATGTGCCATAAATGTCCAGAACTCACACCTATGGGGACAATCTGAATGAAGAGACCAGAAATAAATAGACCGAATTTGCACAAGGTGCTCTCCCTTGTAGTTTATGTGAGTTCTTGAAATGGCCAAGTGTTTCTCTACTCTCATAAACTAACATGCAGATAGCTGCACCCATGCATTGTTAACTCTCCATCTCTTCTGGAATGTCACATGGGGAACAGAAAATCCCCATTCTGCTGATATATGGGGATCCCCAATATGACCACACAGTTCACCATTAGTACTTACTAGAGATGAGTGAGCATACTCGCTAAGGACAATTGCTCGATCGAGCATTGTCATTAGCGAGTATCTCCCCGCTCGGAAGAAAAGGTTCGGCTGCGGCCGCGGGTGACAGGTGAGTTGCGGCCATGAGCAGAGGGGAGAGAGAGATCTCCCCTCCTTTCCTCCCCGCTCTCCCCCACCACTCCCTACCCGCCGGCAGCTGAATCTTTGCTCCAGAGCGGGCAGGTACTCGCTAAGGGCAATGCTCGATCGAGCAATTGCCCTTAGCGAGTATGCTCGCTCATCTCTAGTACTTACCCATCCCTGCTCCTGGGCACCACTTCTTTTCTCTTTGCATGGAGAATACAGTATACATGTGCAACTGCTAGACGAAGACAAGCATGTCTATGACCAGATGGTTGGGGGCTGCATAGTATGGCATTGCAGGCTGCGGGTTGAGTGTCCCTTCTGTGTATAGATACAGCTATAAATATACAGCACTCACTTTTAGGTTATTTTTAAAAATTTTGCTTGATAATAACAGTAATTTGGAATAAACCTCAGAACTACATATAATTTAGAACAAAGCACAGAACTACATACAGTAGCATCACAACATACAGTAGGTAGAGGCCAGCAATGTATGTACTGTAACGGATAGCCAAGTAACTGCTATGGGGTCAGTGGTGATAGGGAGTACAGTACTGAATGTGTCCTGCTGCTTCCCTACACATAGTAGTGGAGTTAAACAATGCAATTTGGTTACCTGCAGGCACCACTTGTAGTTGATCACTGCATACAATGAATTCTGTGGGAACTGTATGAATCTATGTGTAGAGAGCTCCCCCCAGAGGTAGCAGTATGTAGCCAGAATCTCTAATGAGCTTTATCACTTTAACCTCCCAGCAGTTTACTACTAGCTCTGCTATGGCAGGAAAATTGACCCCCCTAGCCAAATCTGATGATGGGACTGAATTCCACCGAATTTCTGGCTAGCAATCTGGCATTTTGCTGGAATTTACAGGATGAAATAGTAGAAAATAGTGAAAGTCAGTGACATAGGCTCTGAATGGAACCTCAGATGCTAATGTGAATGAGCCCTTGGCTCTGCAAGAAAAAGACATTACATACAGTTGAGGATGGACAGAGCTCATTCTATTCTATGGTTCAAGAAATATTTATACGGAATCCAACATCACAAAAATTTGGACAACAACATGTAATACAATAATAAACTAGGGGTGATACTCTATATAGGCAATGAGAAATATACAGCATATAACTTGCGAAAATTGAATAAGTGACATAGAGATACTGGTATAATTTTACAACATAAAATAAATCAACAATAATAGATAAGAAAATTAAGTGAAAAAAAATAGAGAAAGGAAGAGAAAATTGGAAAAAGAAAGAGATGTTTGTGGGGTCTCTGGTGGTGGCCAGGTCAATAATACATCTATTGCAGAGTAGGATTTAAGACAGAAGAGTGCCATAGGATAGCAAATTGAGAAAGCAGATGAATCCCTAAAGTCAAGCCATGTAGCCCAGCTGAAAGAAAAGTTGGAAATAGTATTGTCATGTAAAGATCTCAGCTCTTCCATATATCTCAATGAGTTCAAGGCCAATCTGGAAGTGCAATCCTAGGCAACTGGAAGACACCAAGATATTTAGGTCTCTGAGAATCTTAATGATTGCTAACTTGCCACCATCTTTAGCTATAAGCTGAAAGGGATGCCTCCAATGATAAGGGATTCCCCTCTCTCATAGAATGAGGGTCCCAGGCCCTGTGCAGCTGGAGGGTTCGCCTGGCCAAATCAGGGAGTATAGTAAGTGTAATGCCATGAAATGAGTAGGAACTCCTGTCCCAGGTCACCTTCAGAATGGCCTCTTTATCCTTGTAGAAATGAATGCAACGATTAACGTCTTTCAGACGAGATAAAGCATATGATTTTGGAGCCAGTGATCTGTGTATCTTATCTATTTCGATAGGTTCCTCGGTAGACCTCTTCATTAGTTCACAGAAGTATTTTCGGGCTCACGTTTCTAATTGCGCAAGTTCAATTACCTCACTTAGGCCACATATACAAATGTTATTGCATCTATAGCAGTTCTCTATGTAGTCTAAGGCCGTCTGCAGACAGCCGGCTCGGATCCAGCTGCGAGAATTCTCGCAGTGGGACCCGACCAGAGCGTCCGAAGAGAGCAGCGTGACACTCACCTGCTCCCGCGGCCCCTGCTCTTCCATGTGCCGGCTGCCGGGCAGCCGACGAATGCGCAGGGCAGAGCCGGCGACCGGTGAGTGACGTTTCTGTGTGGGGCTCAAGCATGCCGCGTTTTCTTTGCCGCGCGAGATTTCGTGCGGCCAAATCGTGGCCGTCTGCATAGGATTGCGTTTGTTAACGCAATCCTATGGCAGCTTCCAGGGGTGGAAATTCCGCGGGAAATCCCGCCGCGGAATTTCCACCGTCTGCAGGCGGCCTAAGTGAGTGAGAATGTCAGAAATCTGATGAGAATGTGCTTGGAGCACCTTCAGGGGAACATCAAGAGGATCAAATATCTGTTCTTGTGCACTTTCAGCCTCCTCCAAACAGTAGCCCACATGATGTATTTCTTGTTGCAAAGACTCCATGTCCAGTTTATGAGAAGCCTCCAAATGGTTAAACAGGCTCTACATTTCTAATTTGGGTGGGAGAGCTTTAATATGGCTCTTCAGTCCCAATCATCATCATCAACTGCTGTGGCAGGGGGAGCAGTAACTTCCCTCAGCCTGGATGGACATGGCAGCGTGCTGCTGGTGGTGGGAAGGACCACTTTAGGGCAGGAGTATGGCCTATAGATGGTAAAGGTGTTAAGCATTCCAGGCATCCACTGGTGCCTGCAGTAGCTGTTATCTAGCCACTGGAGCTGTGTGATGAGGAGAAGAGGGAGGTCTGCAGGTGTTTGGAGATGCCAGAGCCATCTTGGGAGACAGTGCTGGAACTAGCTGCAGTGCATGAGCAATGAATAAACGTGTAATGGAGCCTGGATCTCCCTCTATTGTGGCAGCACCAGTAACTCTTCTTTTGCATCCCATTGTCAGGTAATAAGAGAAAATGTGCCTGATTGGGGTTTTATTGCTGAGGTGTTCAGGAGCTCAGCAGAATCACGTCCTATCCTACCATCGGCAAGCCACACCCCCAGCTCATTCTATTTTAAATGGCTGTAGCTCCAGTTCTATCAGGGCTACAAACATGCTTTTGGTGTCATTTTAAAGCCAACTGATACAGCCATTTGAATTATGATTCAGAATATTGAATTTACATCTGTCTATGTGTGCAGAGAAGAGAAGGAGGGGGAAGGGAGAGGAGCGACAACAGTAAAGATCTGTGATTTTTCTGTTTCTCCTCCTATCCCAGGGAATGGTCAACATGAATTTTTTTTTATGTTGCCACCCCTCATCAATCAGATAGTATATTTGCTCTCTGATTGTCACACATGGGGTTTTTCCCATAAAAGGAATTAAATGATGAGTGCATGCTCATATAATCACTCTTCTACACTGTTTAACATCACAGATGCTGCAGTCATTGCTGCCCATGGCATCTAAATGTTTTTATAGAAAAAACAAAACAAAAGTTTTTCCCCTTACACAAGGCTTTAAATATTGAAAAAATGACAACCCCCCCCCCTTGCCCAACATAATTGGTATTGCCACATCTATAACAATCCTAATAATATAAAGTTATTTTACATTTGGTCCTGTCTTCAAAGTTGGATATTCACTTTAATTGAAAACGTTATACAGCATGAGGCCGGGTTCACATTTGCGCTGGAACCTCAGATACGGAATGCAGCACTTTTCCTTCTGGACGACTGAGCAGAAACCGAATGTCCCTCATTATAGTCAATGAGGTCCGTTTGGCGCTGTTAGATTCCATCTTAAGACGCATGCATTCAGCCCTGAAACGAGCAGGAAAATGGAATCACCTACACAGATGTGAAAGCAGCCCTATTCATTATATCTACAGTCTCCTATATATTATACAAACGTCTAATCTATCACTTATGCCCAGTTGGAGCTGCACTCTGCATTTTGGCCCTATGGTAGCTTATAATATTCATGCGGTCCTGTTTGTCAACCATGAAGGTAATCAAGGCAGCTTAGAAATAGCTGAATAGAGCATGGAAATAATTCTCCCATAATTACTCAGGATTCAGGAAGTATATTTTTATAGTTTTGCTTTATGTTTGAAGCTATTTTAGGAGGCTTTAACACCTGCGTTAGGGTCAGTTCAGGGTTTCCATCTCTCTGATCCATTTTTGGAGGAGAGAATCTGAAATAAAACTGAAAAGAACAGATCTTTTTTTTTCTCAATTGATTTTAATGGGGTTTAAAAAAACAAAAAACAGAAACACTTGATACCATTCCGTTTTTTTGGACTAAAAATAACTGCAGCATCGGAAGCAAACTGAGGCCTTTCCATTTGCTATCCATTTTTCAGAAACCCCATTGGGAAAAAAATATCAGTTTTAGGGTGGGTTCACACGGGCATACGCACGCACAAAAGCACGCTTGTATTTACAACAATGCATTCCCTACGGTGTGTGTACATGTTGTACTTTGCAGGTGCATGCCTGCAAAGATAGGACATGCGTGCACCATTGGAAATGCACGCATCGTTTTCAATGGAGCTGCGGCTGCTGCGGTAGAGAATCCTGCTGCCGGCATCCCCTCAAAGGCTTTTCAGGGAAGGGCTTCATCCCTGAAAAGCCATTTAAAAAAGTGTATAAAAAAAATAAAAATCATTACTCACCTCCCTTCAGCTGCCGGGGCTCAGCCGCGACCTCTGGCGCTGTCCCCGTCTCTGTAGTTCTCAGCTATCAGCAGCCGGGGATTTAAAATTCCCGCCTGCTGGTAGCTCTGATTGTGATTGTCAATTATATGTAAAGCCCTTCCCCGAAAAAGAAGGGGGCCGGCAGACAATTGTTTTCAGTGGAGCCACCGGCAGCAGCTGCGGTTCCATTGACAACAAGCACGCAGCTGTGTTCACGCGTGTTTTTGCTCGTACCTAGGTGCAGACGTATGCACGCACCTAAGTTCGCACAAAAACACGCACATGTGAACCCACCCTTACTCAATTTTATTTCAGTTTCTCTCCTCCAAAAATGGAGCAGAGATGGAAACCCTGAACTGACCCTAACACCGGTGTGAGTGCAGCCAAACTGTGTTTTATAGAATGAAATATCTAGAAAATATTTTGTTGCATAAAAAAATGATCATGAAAGTGTTCTCTTTGGTAGCGTGCTGGAAACAAGTTGGGGTCTATGTTTCCTATGTTTGTGCTTGAAGCGCACTTTTCCCTATCTCTGAATCTTTGTGGTCAATTACAGCTGTAAGACTTTTTTTCTCAGAGGAGGAAATTCTAGTCACACTACCTCTCACGTTAATGTGAGTAGAACCAGTAGGAATTGGTTAATATTTTCTAAGGCCTTCGTCCGGAGGTTCCATCGCAGATCCAGCACAAAATACCGGAAGAAATGACGCTCCGTGCAGAGCTTTTTCCTTTGTTAAAATGCCTGGCAGCTGAGAGGAAACCGAATGTAGCCCACTATAGTCAATGCGGTGTTGTTCAGTTCTGTTCTGTCATAAGACAGACCCGTTCGGGCATAGGATTCCCTTTTCCTGCTTCCTGCTCCCACCACGGATATGAAAGCAGCCTGATTGTAATGTATGAAAACCAATCTTATTTATATATGGGTAAAATGGGGCAAACTTGGAGTGGAATTCAAAGAATTTGCAAACTTGTGTTTTATGCTGCCATCTAGTGTTCACCTTTTAGAATTTCTGTCAGTGTTACAGGACTTGGCAGCTACTGAGGCAACACAAAGAAAAAAGAAACAATTTATGTGTCCGAGGGGTTGGCTGGGATAAAAAAACAAACAAACATGTTTCCCATGGTAACACAGAATAGTGCTACCAGGGACCAGTTCTCCACAATTCTTAACATAATGTTTCGTGTGACCGCCCTTTGCCTTAGAAACATCATCAATTCTTCTAGGTACACTTGCACACAGTTTCTAAATGCACTCAGCAAGGAGGCTATTCCAAACATCTTGGAGAACCAAGCACAGACCTGCTGTGGATGTCGGCTTGCTCCAATCCTTCTAATCCCAGACCAAATAGCGCTAGCATGCCCAACAGAAACTGAACAGACCCCATTATAGTCAATGGTGCATTCTGCACCATTTGCGTCCTTTTGACGGGTCTGCATAGCCAGGGGATTCCATTTTTGTGCCCACACAACAAAGCAGAAAAACAGAAAGCATAGCACAAGTGTGAATAAGCCTTGTGTGCGCCATGCATGCAAAGCCCATATCACTGTCTCTGTGTGTAGGTAAAGGTGTACTTATGTGTATGAAAAATATATTCAGATCTGTGGTACATACTTGCTAAATTTGTAAGGCTTCTTTCAGACTTTGTTTTTCTTTGCCAGAATCAGCTTGGTCCGGGTATTGTATCTACATGGTAAGCTTGAGTCTGGTATTGTATCTATGTAGTAATCTTTGTTCCGTTATCATATTTAAGTGTCAGATCATTTAGAAACTTTAGACTAGTGAGGACAAAATAAAAATGTAAAAAAAAAATCATAAATTTTTTTAAAATGTAAAAATAACTAAAGTTAAAAAAAAACCTTTTCCCTTTTTTAATATAAAAATGAAGGTATAAACATAAATTGGTATCACTGTGTGTGTAAATGTCCAAACTATTAAAATATTGCACTATTTATCTAATACGGTGAACAGTAAGAAAAAAAACTGAATTTGATTTTTGGGGCACCCCATCTGTACAAAAAAATGAATAAAAAGTAATCAAAAACTCCAAAAAACCAAAAAATGGTACCAATAAAAACGGCAGCTCGCCCTGCAACCAAAAAGCCCCACAGCTGACACACTGAAAAAACAAAAGTTATGGTTCTAACTAAATGGCAACAGGCAGAAATTTTTTCCCTTAAAGTTTTTAACTTTTTAAAACCAGTAAAATATTAAACACCTGTATACATTTGGTATTGCAATAATTATACTGACCCACAGAATAAAGGGAACATGAATTTTTACCATGTTGTGAATGCTGTGAAAACAAACTTCCCAAAAAACCCTTCTGTGTTGGTGATGAAACCTGCTTTCCTCTAAACATAGCGAATGCCCATCATGTTAGAGATCCTTGTATTGCCCCCTCATGTATTTATACATAGTTATTTGGTCGCCTCTTAACCATCTTTTTTCAACACTGAATAATTCCTAATTCTGCTAGCCTCTCTGGGTATTTCAGTCCTCTCATTCCATTTATTAATTTAATTGCCCTTCTTTGAACCCCCTCAAGCAGCGGTGACCAGAACTGTACACAGTATTCCATGTGCGGCCTGACAAGTGCCTTATATAGTGGAAGAATAATGTTCTCGTCCCTCGCCCCTATACCTCTTTTAATGCACTCCAAAACGATTTGCTTTTGCAGCAGCTGACTGGCATTGATTGCTTCAGGTAAGTCTACAGTCAACTAGTCCCCCCAGGTCTTTTTCCATATCATTTTTCCCTAGCTGTACCCCATTTAGTGTATATTGGTGGCATCCGTTTCTCTTGTCCATGTGCATAACCTTACATTTATCAATATTAAACTTCATTTGCCATTTTTCTATCCAAGCCCTCTACTTGTCTAGGTCTGTTTGTAGCCGTACATTGTCCTCCGTTGTATTAATTGTCTTGTATAATTTTGTATCATCTGCAAATATTGATATTTTACTGTGTAGTCCTTCTATCAGGTCATTGATGAATATATTGAACAGAATGGGGCCTAATACCGAACCCTGTGGCACCCCACTAGTAACGGTGGCCCAATCAGAGTACGAACCATTTATTACTACCTTCTGCTTTCGATCTCTGAGCCAATTCTTTACCCAGATACACACGTTTTCGCCCAGACCGAGCTGTCTCATTTTATAAAACAGCCTAATATGCGGAACGGTGTCAAATGGTTAAGAAAAATCCAAATATACGCAATCAATAGACTCTCCCAGATCTAACCTAGAACTTACTTCATTGTAGAAGCTGATCAAATTGGTCTGACATGATCAAGCCCTTTTGAACCCATGCTGATGAGGAGTTATCCCGTTGTTCTCCTTGAGGTATTCTAGGATGGCATCTCTCAGAAACCCCTCAAATATTTTTCCAATTATTGAAGTGAGACTTACCAGCCTGTAGTTACCAGGCTCCCTTCTTGACCCCTTTTTGTACACTGGGACCACACTGACAATACGTCAATTCAGTGGTACAACCTCCGTCTTGATAGTGTCCCTAAATATAAGAAATAGCGGTCTGTCTATCACGTCACTTAGTTCCCTTAGGACCCTTGAGTGTATTCCATCTGTGTCCGATGATTTGTCGATTTTAACCTTTTTTAGCTGGCTTTGCACTTCCTCCTGAGTTAGGCAGGTGATATTTAGTGGGAGGTTGTTTTATCCACCTGCATCTTGTGTGGCATTTTTTTTCTTTGTAAATACACTTGAGAAAATACTATTTAATAGATTTGCCTTTCCCCCCATCAGCTTCTATGATTTCTCCTGCATTATTTGTTCAAGGTTATGTCATCTGTTTCACTTTTTCCATTCAGTTTAAAAGACTGACAGTGATAAAAACTATGTGAGATGGAGACCAAAAGGTCTAATTTTGACTCCTAGGGTTCCATCCTGGTTTTCATCACTAGGCGGCTTTTTGCATACAAGATAGAACAGGAGGGTACAATTACGAGACAGGAAAAAACGAGGTGTGAAATCATATCATACTTATAAGGGTATTCCAGTTAATTGAAGTGTATCAGGCATATCATAGCCTGTGTGAGTTAATGGACTATTTTATATTTTGAGCCGTAGAGAAGAACCTCTCAAATCGGTAGTCCTTTTGAAATAACCAGTTTTTGGACTGATCTGTTGTGGAATGACAGCTCCTTTATATCTAGGGATGAAATGCACTTCAAGGAATTGAAAACTGAATTGCCAAACTTTGGATCCTTTGTGTGAAGAACTTATGGTAAACTGTTAATTAGAGATGAGCGAGCGTACTCGTCCGAGCTTGATGCTCATTCGAGTATTAGGGTGTTCGAGATGCTCGTTACTAGAGACGAGCACCACGCGGTGCTCGACTCCATTACATTTCCTTCCCTGAGAAATTTGCGTGCGTTTCTGGCCAATAGAAACACAGGGAAGGCATTACAACTTCCTCCTGTGAAATTCCAGCCCTATCCCACCCCCCTGCAGTGAGTGGCTGGGGAGATCAGGTGACACCCGAGTATTAAAATCTGCCCCGCCCGCGGCTCGCCACAAATGCACGCTGAGAGACATTAGGGAAAGTGCCGTCCTGCTGTAGCTGCTATAGGGACAGTGTTAGGGCTTAGTCAGACGGGCGTTTTTTGCCGCGATTTGCGCATGCGTCCGGCGATTTTTTAAAACCATTGCTTCGCAATGGTATCGGACACATGAGCGCTTTTTATGCGCTCGTCCGAAAAATTATAGAACAAAAAATCGCAGATCGCACCTATCAGCGATCTGCGATTCCTGTTCGCTTCTGTATATGCGCTCAATGGGGCCGGCGGCAGCAGCGCCGACCCCATTGAGAACATATAGAAGACAAATCATTCTTCTCTGCCACAGCTGTAACAGCTGTGGCAGAGAAGAACGATGTTTGCCCATTGAATTCAATGGAGCGGCAATACAGCCGCTCCATTGAAAGCAATGGGCTGCCGGCGTGCGCGGGGTTAATTGTCGGGAAGGGGTTAAATATATAAACCCTTCCCTGCAATTCATGCTAAAATGTGTTAAAATAAAAAAAAATTGTATACTCACCTTTCCGCTGCAGCCGGAGTCCAGCCGCGGCCGCTGTCAGTTCTCCTGAACTGCTTCTCGGCACTATTCAGCCGGCGGGGCTTTAAAATCCCCGCCTGCTGAATGATCTGCTCTGATTGGTCACAGCCTGACCAATCAGAGGCCGGTTTCACTCACACACCCATTCATGAATTCATGAATGGGTGAGTGACTGCTGCCTCTCAGCGCTGAGCCAATCAGGGGCAGGTCTGACTCACATCCATTCATGAATTCATGAATGGGTGTGAGTGAGGCATGCCTCTGATTGGCTCAGCGCTGAGCCAATCAGGGGGCAGGTCTGACTCACACCCCCTTCACACCCACTGCAGGACGGCTGCCCGGAGCTGCAGGCAGAAGGTGAGAATGCAATTTTTTTTTATTTTAACACATTTTAGGATGGATTGCAGGTAAGGGCTTATATATTTAAGCCCTTACCTACAATTCATCCCGGGCTCGCCCGCAGCGCATTGCTTTCAATGGAGACGGCTGTATTGCCGTCTCCATTGAATGCAATGCGCTGGACAGCTCCGGCCCGTTTCTAATGAAACGCGGCTAGGAGCAGATTTTCGGGCGATTTGCGAGCGACTTGCGCGCACCGGTCACGCGATTTGCGGATGCGCATCCGTCATGCGATCCGCAAATCGCGGCAAAAAACGCCTGTCTGACTAAGGCCTTAGGGCGAGCACCCACTGGCGTTTGCGTTTCCCGCGGGAAAAAAACGCAGCGTTTTCGCCGCGTGTCCCGCGTATATCCGCGCGTTTTCCGCGTCGTTTTTCGCGGCGTTTTCGCGGCGTTTTCGCGGCTTTGCCATTAATTTCCATGGAGAAAAATAAGGACACATATGCAACTGACAGTTCCTATGTTAAAAACGCAAACGCAATGCAAAAAAAACGCCAGTGGACAGGAACACATGTTATCTCTATGCCTGTGCAGGAAAAACGCAAAACGCAGGTAAAAAAACGCCAGTGGGTGCTCGCCCTTAGGCTGTTATTTTCTTCTCCAAGAACCCCAACGGTCCTTCTTAGGGCCACATCTGACCGTGTGCAGTACTGTTGAGGCTGCTTTTAGCAGTTTTGCACAATTTTTTTTTTTTCGTATATCGGGCGGTCAGACCATAGCGTCCTCAGACTGCAGTCATTTTACTGAGTATAGGGGCAGTACTGGTGAGGCAGGGACAGAGGTACAGGGAAAGAGATATACTGTCTATATAGGCAGTGGGCTTTTTCCAAAAAATTGTAAAAAAAAATCTTTGGGCTGCCTGTGACCGTGTTCAGTTTACTGCGTGTCTGCTGGGGGTAGTAGTAGTCGCTAACTATTACCCAGCTAGGTGTTACTGCAGCCTTGCGCATAATTTTTTCTGGCTGCACTGTGCCTTCAATAACCACAATCATCCTCCAACAGGGAAATCCATATACAGGCTATATCACAGGCAGTGGGCTTTTTCCCAAAAATTGTAAAAAAATACTATATTTGGCCTGCCTGTGACCGTCGTCAGTTTACTGCGTGTGTGCTGGGGGTACTAGTCGCTCATTAATACCCAGCCTTGCGCATAATTGTTTCCTGGCTCTGCTGTGTCCGTTACATGATCGCCGTCATCCCGCCAGAGGGAAAGAGTATACATATATACGCTGCATACGGTGTCTGTCTGGTTTTTCACCTCACCATTTTAAAAAATTGAAGCAAAATACTTAAGGCCTACCACTAGCCTTTGGCCACTTGACTGGTTCTGCCCTGTGAATTCCAGCAGCTCAGTCATACGCACCTAGGTCTGACTACAGACTTGCGCATAATTGTTTCCTGGCTCTGCTGTGTCCGTTACATGATCGCCGTCATCCCGCCAGAGGGAAAGAGTATACATATATACGCTGCATACGGTGTCTGTCTGGTTTTTCACCTCACCATTTAAAAAAATTGAAGCAAAATACTTAAGGCCTACCACTGGCCTTTGGCCACTTGACTGGTTCTGCCCTGTGAATTCCAGCAGCTCAGTCATACGCACCTAGGTCTGACTACAGGCTTGCGCATAATTGTTTCCTGGCTCTGCTGTGCGTTCAGTAAGCGAAGTCAGCCTCCAACCACAGGCCAATAAGCGGCATATTTAATTACAGCATTCTGTTTCTGCTCTACTCGTAATACACCATGGTGAGGGGTAGGGGTAGGCCTAGAGGATGTGGACGCAGGCGAGGACGTGGAGGCCCAAGTCAGGGTGTGGGCACAGGCCAAGCTCCTGGTCCAGGTGTATCGCAGCCGACTGCTGTGGGATTAGGAGAGAGGCAAGTTTCTGGGGTCCCCAGATTCATCTCACAATTAATGCGTCCACGCGGTAGACCTTTATTAGAAACTGAGCAGTGTGAGCAGGTCCTGTCGAGGATGGCAGAAAGTGCATCCAGCAATCTATCGACCACCCAGTCTTCTACGCCGTCCACTGCTGCAACTGTGAATCCTCTGGCTGCTGCTCCTCCTTCCTCCCAGCCTCCTCACTCCATGAAAATGACACATTCTGAGGAGCAGGCAGACTCCCAGGAACTGTTCTCGGGCCCCTGCCCAGATTGGGCAGCAATGGTTCCTCTCCCACCGGAGGAGTTTGTTGTGACCGATGCCCAACCTTTGGAAAGTTCCCGGGGTCTGGGGGATGAGGCTGGGGACTTCAGGCAACTGTCTCAAGAGCTTTCAGTGGGTGAGGAGGACGATGAGACACAGTTGTCTATCAGT
The DNA here is from genome assembly GCF_035609145.1 of Eleutherodactylus coqui. Classification (NCBI taxonomy): domain Eukaryota; kingdom Metazoa; phylum Chordata; class Amphibia; order Anura; family Eleutherodactylidae; genus Eleutherodactylus; species Eleutherodactylus coqui. The sequence continues at coordinate 138,182,187 of NC_089840.1, read as the reverse complement.
GAGGTAGTAGTAAGGGCAGTAAGTACGAGGGAGGAGCGCACAGAGGATTCAGAGGAAGAGCCGCTGGACAATGAGGTGACTGACCCCACCTGGTGTGATAAGCCAACAGAGGACCAGTCGTCAGAGGGGGAGGCGATTGCAGCCGCAGGACAGGTTGGAAGAGGCAGTGGGGTGGCCAGGGGTAGAGGCAGGGCACGAGCGAATAATCCACCAGCTGTTTCCCAAAGCACCCCCTCGCGCCAAGCCACCGTGCAGAGGCCAAGGTGATCTAAGGTGTGGCAGTTTTTCACTGAGAGTGCAGACGACCGATGAACTGTGGTGTGCAAGGTTTGTCGCGCCAAGATCAGCCGGGGAGCCACCACCACCAGCCTCACCACCACCAGCATGCGCAGGCATATGATGGCCAAGCACCCCACAAGGTGGGACGAAGGCCGTTCACCACCTCCAGTTTGCACCACTGCCTCTCCCCCTGTGCCCCAACCTGCCACTGAGATCCAACCCCCCTCTCAGGACACAGGCACGACCGTCTCCCGGCCTGCACCCACACCCTCACCTCCGCTGTCCTCAGCCCCATCCAGCAATGTGTCTCAGCGCAGCGTCCAGCCGTCGCTAGTGCAACTGTTTGAGCGCAAGCGCAAGTACGCCGCCACGCACCTGCACGCTCAAGCGTTAAACGTGCACATAGCCAAATTGATCAGCCTGGAGATGCTGCCGTATAGGCTTGTGGAAACGGAGGCTTTCAAAAACATGATGGCGGCTGTGGCCCCGCGCTACTCGGTTCCCATTCGCCACTACTTTTCCAGATGTGCCGTCCCAGCCCTGCACGACCACTTCTCCAGCAACATTGTACGCGCCCTCACCAACGCGGTTACTGGCAAGGTCCACTTAACAACGGACACGTGGACAAGCACAGGTGGGCAGGGCCACTATATCTCCCTGACGGCACATTGGGTGAATTTAGTGGAGGCTGGGACAGAGTCAGAGCCTGGGACCGCTCACGTCCTACCCACCCCCAGAATTGCGGGCCCCAGCTCGGTGCTGGTATCTGCGGCGGTGTATGCTTCCTCCACTAAACCACCCTCCTCCTCCTCCTCCTACGCAACCTCTGTCTCGCAATCAAGATGTGTCAGCAGCAGCACGTCGCCAGCAGTCGGTGTCGCGCGGCGTGGCAGCACAGCAGTGGCCAAGCGTCAGCAGGCCGTGCTGAAACTACTCAGCTTAGGAGAGAAGAGGCACACGGCCCACGAACTGCTGCAGGGTCTGACAGAGCAGACCGACCGCTGGCTTTCGGCGCTAAGCCTCCAACCGGGCATGGTCGTGTGTGACAACGGCCGTAAGCTGGTGGCGGCTCAGCAGCCTCACGCACATGCCATGCCTAGCCAACGTCTTTAATTTGGTGGTTCAGCGGTTTCTGAAAAGCTACCCACGCTTGTCAGACCTGCTCGGAAAGGTGCGCCGGGCCAGCGCACTTTTCCGCAAGTCCAACATGGACGCTGCCACCCTGCGGACCCTGCAACATCGGTTTAATCTGCCAGTGCACCGACTGCTGTGCGACATGCCCACACAGTGGAACTCTCCACATGTTGGCTAGGCTCCATGAGCAGCGTAGAGCTATAGTGGAATACCAACTCCAACATGGGCGGCGTAGTGGGAGTCAGCCTCCTTAATTCTTTACAGAAGAGTGGGCCTGGTTGGCAGCTATCTGCCAGGTCCTTGGAAACTTTGAGGAGTCTACCCAGATGGTGAGCGGCGATGCTGCAATCATTAGCGTCACCATTCCTCTGCTATGCCTCTTGAGAAGTTCCCTGCAAAGCATAAAGGCAGATGCTTTGCGCTTGGAAACAGAGGCAGGGGAAGACAGTATGTCGCTGGATAGTCAGAGCACCCTCACCCTAACTCTATAAAGTGTTATTACTAGACTCTACTCTATACAGTGTTATTACTAGACTCTACTCTATACAGTGTTATTACTAGACTCTACTCTACACAGTGTTATTACTAGACTCTACTCTACACAGTGTTATTACTAGACTCTACTCTATACAGTGTTATTACTAGACTCTACTCTATACAGTGTTATTACTAGACCCTACTCTATACAGTGTTATTACTAGACTCTACTCTATACAGTGTTATTACTAGACTCTACTCTATACAGTGTTATTACTAGACTCTACTCTACACAGTGTTATTACTAGACTTTACTCTATACAGTGTTATTACTAGACCCTACTCTATACAGTGTTATTACTAGACTCTACTCTATACAGTGTTATTACTAGACTCTACTCTATACAGTGTTATTACTAGACTCTACTCTACACAGTGTTATTACTAGACTCTACTCTATACAGTGTTATTACTAGACTCTACTCTATACAGTGTTATTACTAGACTCTACTCTATACAGTGTTATTACTAGACTCTACTCTATACAGTGTTATTACAAGACTCTACTCTATACAGTGTTATTACTAGACTCTACTCTATACAGTGTTATTACTAGACTCTACTCTATACAGTGTTATTACTAGACTCTACTCTATACAGTGTTATTACTAGACCCTACTCTATACAGTGTTATTACTAGACTCTACTCTATACAGTGTTATTACTAGACTCTACTCTATACAGTGTTATTACTAGACTCTACTCTACACAGTGTTATTACTAGACTCTACTCTATACAGTGTTATTACTAGACTCTACTCTATACAGTGTTATTACTAGACTCTACTCTATACAGTGTTATTACTAGACCCTACTCTATACAGTGTTATTACTAGACTCAACTCTATACAGTGTTATTACTAGACTCTACTCTATACAGTGTTATTACTAGACTCTCCTCTATACAGTGTTATTACTAGACCCTACTCTATACAGTGTTATTACTAGACTCTACTCTATACAGTGTTATTACTAGACTCTACTCTATACAGTGTTATTACTAGACTCTACTCTATACAGTGTTATTACTAGACTCTACTCTATACAGTGTTATTACTAGACTCTACTCTATACAGTGTTATTACTAGACTCTACTCTATACAGTGTTATTACTAGACTCTCCTCTATACAGTGTTATTACTAGACCCTACTCTATACAGTGTTATTACTAGACTCTACTCTATACAGTGTTATTACTAGACTCTACTCTACACAGTGTTATTACTAGACTCTACTCTATACAGTGTTATTACTAGACTCTACTCTATACAGTGTTATTACTAGACTCTACTCTATACAGTGTTATTACTTGACTCTACTCTATACAGTGTTATTACTAGACCCTACTCTATACAGTGTTATTACTAGACCCTACTCTATACAGTGTTATTACTAGACTCTACTCTACACAGTGTTATTACTAGACTCTACTCTATACAGTGTTATTACTAGACCGTACTCTATACAGTGTTATTACTAGACCCTACTCTATACAGTGTTATTACTAGACCCTACTCTACACAGTGTTATTACTAGACCCTACTCTATACAGTGTTATTACTAGACTCTACTCTATACAGTGTTATTACTAGACTCTACTCTATACAGTGTTATTACTAGATTCTACTCTATACAGTGTTATTACTAGACCCTACTCTATACAGTGTTATTACTAGACTCTACTCTATACAGTGTTATTACTAGACTCTACTCTACACAGTGTTATTACTAGACTCTACTCTACACAGTGTTATTACTAGACTCTACTCTATACAGTGTTATTACTAGACTCTACTCTATACAGTGTTATTACTAGACTCTAGTCTACACAGTGTTATTACTAGACTCTACTCTATACAGTGTTATTACTAGACTCTACTCTATACAGTGTTATTACTAGACTCTACTCTATACAGTGTTATTACTAGACCCTACTCTATACAGTGTTATTACTAGACTCAACTCTATACAGTGTTATTACTAGACTCTACTCTATACAGTGTTATTACTAGACTCTCCTCTATACAGTGTTATTACTAGACCCTACTCTATACAGTGTTATTACTAGACTCTACTCTATACAGTGTTATTACTAGACTCTACTCTATACAGTGTTATTACTAGACTCTACTCTATACAGTGTTATTACTAGACTCTACTCTATACAGTGTTATTACTAGACCCTACTTTATACAGTGTTATTACTAGACTCAACTCTATACAGTGTTATTACTAGACTCTACTCTATACAGTGTTATTACTAGACTCTACTCTATACAGTGTTATTACTAGACTCTACTCTATACAGTGTTATTACTAGACTCTACTCTATACAGTGTTATTACTAGACCCTACTCTATACAGTGTTATTACTAGACCCTACTCTACACAGTGTTATTACTAGACCCTACTCTATACAGTGTTATTACTAGACCCTACTCTATACAGTGTTATTACTAGACTCTACTCTATACAGTGTTATTACTAGACTCTACTCTATACAGTGTTATTACTAGACTCTACTCTATACAGTGTTATTACTAGACCCTACTTTATACAGTGTTATTACTAGACCCTACTCTATACAGTGTTATTACTAGATTCTACTCTATACAGTGTTATTACTAGACCCTACTCTATACAGTTTTATTACTAGACTCTACTCTATACAGTGTTATTACTAGACTCTACTCTATACAGTGTTATTACTAGACTCTACTCTATACAGTGTTATTACTAGACTCTACTCTATACAGTGTTATTACTAGACTCTACTCTATACAGTGTTATTACTAGACTCTACTCTATACAGTGTTATTACTAGACCGTACTCTATACAGTGTTATTACTAGACCCAACTCTATACAGTGTTATTACTAGACTCTCTTCTATACAGTGTTATTACTAGACTCTCTTCTATACAGTGTTATTACTAGACCCTACTCTATACAGTGTTATTACTAGACTCTACTCTATACAGTGTTATTACTAGACTCTACTCTATACAGTGTTATTACTAGACTCTACTCTATACAGTGTTATTACTAGACCCTACTCTATACAGTGTTATTACTAGACCCTACTCTACACAGTGTTATTACTAGACCCTACTCTATACAGTGTTATTACTAGACTCTACTCTATACAGTGTTATTACTAGATTCTACTCTATACAGTGTTATTACTAGACCCTACTCTATACAGTGTTATTACTAGACTCTACTCTATACAGTGTTATTACTAGACTCTACTCTACACAGTGTTATTTCTAGACTCTACTCTACACAGTGTTATTACTAGACTCTACTCTATACAGTGTTATTACTAGACCGTACTCTATACAGTGTTATTACTAGACCCTACTCTATACAGTGTTATTACTAGACTCTACTCTACACAGTGTTATTACTAGACTCTACTCTATACAGTGTTATTACTAGACTCTACTCTATACAGTGTTATTACTAGATTCTACTCTATACAGTGTTATTACTAGACCCTACTCTATACAGTGTTATTACTAGACTCTACTCTATACAGTGTTATTACTAGACTCTACTCTACACAGTGTTATTACTAGACTCTACTCTATACAGTGTTATTACTAGACTCTACTCTATACAGTGTTATTACTAGACTCTACTCTATACAGTGTTATTACTAGACTCTACTCTATACAGTGTTATTACTAGACTCTACTCTACACAGTGTTATTACTAGACTCTACTCTATACAGTGTTATTACTAGACCGTATTCTATACAGTGTTATTACTAGACCCTACTCTATACAGTGTTATTACTAGACTCTACTCTACACAGTGTTATTACTAGACTCTACTCTATACAGTGTTATTACTAGACTCTACTCTATACAGTGTTATTACTAGACCCTACTCTATACAGTGTTATTACTAGACTCTACTCTACACAGTGTTATTACTAGACTCTACTCTATACAGTGTTATTACTAGACCCTACTCTATACAGTGTTATTACTAGACTCTACTCTATACAGTGTTATTACTAGACTCTACTCTATACAGTGTTATTACTAGACTCTACTCTACACAGTGTTATTACTAGACTTTACTCTATACAGTGTTATTACTAGACTCTACTCTACACAGTGTTATTACTAGACTCTACTCTATACAGTGTTATTACTAGACTCTACTCTATACAGTGTTATTACTAGACTCTACTCTATACAGTGTTATTACTAGACTCTACTCTATACAGTGTTATTACTAGACTCTACTCTACACAGTGTTATTACTAGACTCTACTCTATACAGTGTTATTACTAGACTCTACTCTACACAGTGTTATTACTAGACTCTACTCTATACAGTGTTATTACTAGACTACTCTATACAGTGTTATTACTAGACTCTACTCTATACAGCGTTATTACTAGACTACTCTACACAGTGTTATTACTAGACTCTACTCTATACAGTGTTATTACTAGACTCTACTCTATACAGTGTTATTACTAGACTCTACTCTACACAGTGTTATTACTAGACTCTACTCTACACAGTGTTATTACTAGACTTTACTCTATACAGTGTTATTACTAGACCTACTCTATACAGTGTTATTACTAGACTCTACTCTATACAGTGTTATTACTAGACTCTACTCTATACAGTGTTATTACTAGACTCTACTCTACACAGTGTTATTACTAGACTCTAACAGTGTTATTACTAGACTCTACTCTATACAGTGTTATTACTAGACTCTACTCTATACAGTGTTATTACTAGACTCTACTCTACACAGTGTTATTACTAGACTCTACTCTATACAGTGTTATTACTAGACCCTACTCTATACAGTGTTATTACTAGACTCTACTCTATACAGTGTTATTACTAGACTCTACTCTATACAGTGTTATTACTAGACTCTACTCTACACAGTGTTATTACTAGACTTTACTCTATACAGTGTTATTACTAGACTCTACTCTATACAGTGTTATTACTAGACCCTACTCTATACAGTGTTATTACTAGACCCTACTCTACACAGTGTTATTACTAGACTCTACTCTATACAGTGTTATTACTAGACTCTACTCTATACAGTGTTATTACTAGACTCTACTCTATACAGTGTTATTACTAGACTCTACTCTATACAGTGTTATTACTAGACTCTACTCTACACAGTGTTATTACTAGACTCTACTCTATACAGTGTTATTACTAGACTCTACTCTACACAGTGTTATTACTAGACTCTACTCTATACAGTGTTATTACTAGACTACTCTATACAGTGTTATTACTAGACTCTACTCTATACAGCGTTATTACTAGACTACTCTACACAGTGTTATTACTAGACTCTACTCTATACAGTGTTATTACTAGACTCTACTCTATACAGTGTTATTACTAGACTCTACTCTACACAGTGTTATTACTAGACTCTACTCTATACAGTGTTATTACTAGACTTTACTCTATACAGTGTTATTACTAGACCCTACTCTATACAGTGTTATTACTAGACTCTACTCTATACAGTGTTTATTACTAGACTCTACTCTATACAGTGTTATTACTAGACTCTACTCTATACAGTGTTATTACTAGACTCTACTCTACACAGTGTTATTACTAGACTCTACTCTATACAGTGTTATTACTAGACTCTACTCTACACAGTGTTATTACTAGACTCTACTCTATACAGTGTTATTACTAGACTCTACTCTATACAGTGTTATTACTAGACTCTACTCTATACAGTGTTATTACTAGACTCTACTCTACTACGTGTTATTACTAGACTCTACTCTACACAGTGTTATTACTAGACTCTACTCTATACAGTGTTATTACTAGACTCTACTCTATACAGTGTTATTACTAGACTCTACTCTATACAGTGTTATTACTAGACTCTACTCTACTACAGTGTTATTACTAGACTCTACTCTATACAGTGTTATTACTAGACTCTACTCTACACAGTGTTATTACTAGACTCTACTCTATACAGTGTTATTACTAGACTCTACTCTACACAGTGTTATTACTAGACTCTACTCTATACAGTGTTATTACTAGACTCTACTCTATACAGTGTTATTACTAGACTCTACTCTATACAGTGTTATTACTAGACTCTACTCTACTACAGTGTTATTACTAGACTCTACTCTACACAGTGTTATTACTAGACTCTACTCTATACAGTGTTATTACTAGACTCTACTCTACACAGTGTTATTACTAGACTCTACTCTATACAGTGTTATTACTAGACCTACTCTATACAGTGTTATTACTAGACTCTACTCTATACAGCGTTATTACTAGACTACTCTACACAGTGTTATTACTAGACTCTACTCTATACAGTGTTATTACTAGACTCTACTCTACACAGTGTTATTACTAGACTCTACTCTATACAGTGTTATTACA